>NC_137917.1:5647922-5725422 GCF_963457725.1 Sprattus sprattus | reverse complement strand
GTGAGTGGTGTGTGGGTTTTAGGGAGGCTCTTGTTGATATCACACCAGAGCAGCTGTGTGAAACATGCTGGACAGTGAGGTAGAGAGCGACTGTCAGTGGGTCGGGGAGAGAGAGGGTGAGAGTTTGGGTGAGAAAAAAAAGACAGAGAGAGAAAGAGTTGAGAAGAGAAAGAGTTGGCCAGGGAGCGAGTGACTGGAGCGAGAGCGAGAGAGAGAGAATTAAAGGACTTGGCCCCATGTGCGGGCCCCTGACAGTGTAATCTCTCTGGATGATGGATGGCTCAGGAGGCCCTGCAGACTCTGGGCCCTGGCAGCGCAGGATGCGCTGACCTCACCAGCGTCTCAGGGACGCGTCGCCCGGGTCTCGCTGGCCTCCCCGCGGGCATCCTGGCAGATTTGTAACAGCTTGGCCAGCTTGTCTCTGGGACACATTCATGGGAATCTGTTGGTTGTGAGAGATGTCCGTGGAGCCCCCCAGATGCCCCCTCACTGATGTCATGCGCTTAAGGTGTCAGTGATGTATCAGATCACAGGGTTGTGGCGGCTTTGTAAGGCCATACTTCAGTCTGGGTGGTACTATCTGCCAGCTAGTTCTCTCAGGGCATTTAGAGAGCCATGCTCTATTATTGAATTGAAAAAATTCTATTGCTTTACTAGGAGCAGTAAATCTAATTGAAGCATAATTAAAACCCTAGAGCTGAAAGAGCTGAATGTCAAGTCTGAGAACGTTTTGTGTGTGTCTATGTTATCATTTATCGCTTCGTAGAAATGTAGCAAAGCGTTACTTGATTATCTACCAGTAAAAAAAGCTGACGTGGTTCTGTTCCAAGAAACGCATGCAGATGCACAAAATGAAATGCAGTGGATCTGTGAATGCAGGGGTAAAGTTTGCTTTAGTCATGGGACTAATCTAAGTGCAGGTGTTGAGGTTCTTCTCTCAACGAAGTCAGCCAGTTATATTTGAGGTTATGAGTGGTCACATTCTGAGGGTAAATGCGAATGTCTGAGGCATTGGTGGATTGTCCCCGTGGTTGTGCTGGATGTTGATTTTATCTGTGCATCAGATAAACAGGAATCATGAGGAGCCACATCCTCAATCCTCTCTCTCTCTTTCTCTGTCTCCCTGCAGGTTGAGCACAGGTGAAGGGGATGGGGCGTGGTGTCCAATGGGGGCGGTCTTCCCTAGCGGCTCTGAGTATCTCCAAGTTGACCTGGGAGCCCTGCACTTCCTGTCCTTGGTGGGCACCCAGGGTCGCCATGCCGATGGCCACGGGCGGGAGTTTGCCCGCAGCTACCGGCTGCAATATTCCCGCGATGGAAAAAACTGGCTCACCTGGAAGGACCGATGGGGCCAGGAGGTATGGACTTTTCCGCTCGTTCTCTCTCTATCTCTCTCACACACTCTATTCCTCTCACTCACATTCTGAGTTTCAATCTTTTCTTAATGTTATCTTGAGTCAATTATGTTCTTTCATTTTCCTCTTCAATGTCTTTTATTCTCTATCCTTTTCGCTCCCTGTCAGTCTCTGTTGATAGTCTGCAGCTCTACTGCTCTTATAGCTCTTTGTGTGTTGAGCTGACTTGCTTGTGTTTGTGCTTGGGAACGTATTCATCCCCCCCTTGGTAACTAAAACAAGCACATCCTTGCCTTTTCCCTGTCTTTGATTATTCTGCCAATGTGACCCTTAATTTATTCTTATATGTTTTAATTTCTTATATGTTAGCCCATTATCTAAACCCCTCTGCTCCTCTCCACCAACTATGCTTGTGGGCACAGTGTTGCACAAAGTGCGGCAGTTTTGACTTGCCTGTAATTATACTAATATATTTATTTATACAGAAGTTGGTGCTATCATTAAAATGTGTTCTTATAAAAGTAATAGGTGAAATCTAATCTGTGACCTTAGCGTTTGCTACAACTGTGTGTGATGCTATGTGTTGCTCTTGTGTTTGCCCGGCAGGTGATCTCGGGGAATGAGAACACTTACGACGTGGTCCTCAAAGACCTGGGCCCACCCGTTGTGGCCCGCATGCTGCGCTTCCACCCCCTGGCCGACCGGGTCATGAGCGTGTGTCTGAGGGTGGAGCTCTATGGCTGCCTGTGGAATGGTGAGGGATCCTTTAGGGCCAATCAGACGGCTTGTCAGAGGTCACATGTTATCATCAAAAAGCCACAAAGCTTATGTGGCTGTTGTTGGTGTAGGAGTTAAAAGCTAAAAAAGTATTTATAGACAAGCTTAATGCAGGACTATGACGTTGATGTGCTTTGATGTATGGGTATCTGTGTTTGAATGTATTTGTGCGTATGTGTCTTCCTTCAGATGGTCTGAAGGCCTACACAGCTCCAGTAGGGCAGGTCATGCACCTCTCTGGCTCTCCTGTCTATCTAAACGACTCCACCTATGATGGCAGCATCGAATCAGGGTAAGTGGTCAAAATATGCAGATGCATGTGTCTGAATTGGTACACACACACACACACACACACACACACATGTCATCAACATCAATGAGCCATCCACCATCACACAGTCATTTAACTTATATGGGCTGACTACACTTCATGTTTACAATTCAAGTTATTTTACTGTTCAGTTGTCCAGCAGCATTGACAATGACAAGGCTTCGGTCCCACTGAAAACAAGGCACCAAAGCCCACCCTGGTGTTAACCAAACATTTTGCAGGTTAAATGAAGTGCATGTTAGGTTTCTGGTTGTGACTGACACAGGACACATGAGGGTGAGTTCAGAGCCAAGAGTTTAAGAGAAATGCAGAGCAGCCTCTCCCAGCTCATTGGCACCTGGCAGGCATCCACCTCACTCATGCCCCCTTACTGCAGCTGGTACTGGCCGCCTGGTGCCCACCTCCACGGCCTAGACCTCGTGTTGTTCCTCCGGCTGTTGGGGGTAGCGGGACAGAAACCTCCGCCCTACTGGCTGAAGCTGGGGGCTCTCGCGCGCCTTAGCTCGGCATTGTCACAGAAGGCTAATTGCAGCCATATGCGCGTTTTAATGGGCCATAAATGTTTGCGTTAGCGGGTGAGCTAACGTTTTGAGACGCTAGCCAGACGTGACCGGCGCACATGTGCGCGTGAGAGAGGTCCATTTGGTGACCCGCATCACGATCTCTTGCCGTGAGAGTGTCGAGAGTGCCGTGTGTGTGTGTGTGTGTGTGTGTGTGTGTGTGTGTGTGTGTGTGTGTGTGTGTGTGTCTGTTCATTTTTGAGTCTGTTCTATGTCCATATCAATAGGTGTGGGTGCCAGTGTAAGTTTAAGCAGTAGAACTGTAAAACCTCCCTGCTCTATTCAGAATACGCATTAGAATGTGTTTCCATTGAGCAGAGCTGGATCAAGTGTGATGGAATGCCATAATGCGTATGGAATTGTGAGGAAGGGGAAATGGTCTTTGTTGGTTTCCTGAGTGTGAGGTGCGGTTTGTTTGCCAGGCCCTGCGGTGTGAGGTACTGGCATGAGTTAGTTCATGCAGCACATGACCCTCCTCAGTATTCAATATCAGTTCAAAGGAGCTACAGACCAACTCAGTCTACACCTCGGAAATGTTTCAGCTTTGTGGCTCTGTTAAGGGCCAGCTTACTTTCAAGTGTGGGTTTTGTTTTTCCTTTTTGAGTTGTTTTGCTTTTCACTTTTGTCAGTTCTGTCCAATAATCAATATGTTTTTCTTTATCCGTGAGGTATAATTTGGCTTGGTGGTATTTTCTCAGCTTTAGATGTCCTGAGGCCAGCTTTCTTTGAGCTTGTCAGTGGGAGGCATTTCAGTCAGCCTCAGCCTCGTTGAAGCAAGTCCTGTCTCACGTCTGCTCGCGGCAGTGCAGGGCTGCTCATAGGGAACAGGAGCGTGGGTCATTTGTTTTATTATGTGTTCAGAAATGTACGACTTTCTCTTGGATATTGTACATTGTGGTTGGTGGTTAGTATTACTGGCTGGGAGACTGCTGGCCGGCACTTGGGTTTGAAGCTCAAGGCAGCTGGGATACAATCACCCAGCTGTTCGTGCACACTCGTACGGTTGGTGAAATGGGTAAAATGAGTACCCGGTTTTACCCGCCTGGGAGAGGTATCTGTGGTATCCTGGATTAGCCACAGGCTCTGGCATTTTCAGAGGCGAAGGGTAGTTACCATAACAAACCAAAAAATGAAACAAAACTGTGCACCACAGCTGTGTACCACAAATCTGAAAATGTTCTCCTCTTTGGGTTTTTACAGTAATGGTGTTGGATGCTGACCTCTCTCTAACGTGCGCAAAGCTGGGTCAGCATTGGGATGTGTCTGAATGTGTGTGTGTGTGGGTGTGTGTTGGTGTGTTTGTGTATTTATTTGTATTTTGAATCTCCCTCATTCCCATCCTGTGTGCAGGGTGCTGTTCGGTGGTCTGGGCCAGCTGGTTGACGGCGTGCTGGGTGGGGATGACTTCTCGGAGAGCAAGGAGCTGCGCGTGTGGCCGGGCTACGACTACCTGGGTTGGAGCCGCGAGGCGCTGGGCCAGGGCAGCGTGGACATCGAGTTCCACTTCGAGAAGACGCGCACCTTCCACACCATGCAGGTGAGCCCTCAGCCCTAACCCACATAGTGTGTTTATCTATGTCCATTTTGTTTGTTTGTTGTTTGTATGTGTGTGTCGGCTTATCTCCTTATATCAACCCTGTGCCCACAAGCATATTTCTGTGGCCATTTGTGTTGCATGTGTGCTTCTCTTTGTCTGTGTGTTTGTCTGTGTGTGTGTGTCTGTCTGTGTGTGTGTGTCTGTGTGTTTGCTGTGTGTGTCCTCCTAACTGCCTCTCGGTGCTCTCCACTCCTCTCTCCCTCTCCCTCTGTGCTTTACACTCATCCTCTGCTCCTCTGCTCCCTCGTCTTCAGAGAGGCGCAGTACCAGTGCCTACCCCTCGGGACTCCTTTACGAGGCTCCTCACTAAATGAGGGCTTTGGGGAAGCAGAGCTGTCAGAGCACTGCTGTAAATCCTGAGCGCTCCTTTAGCGAGCCTCAACAAACAGACTCCCTCATCCGTCGCCCAAACCCTAACGAACCGAATGACCATAGCCACTTTGAACACAGGGGATGGGGGGAGGGAGAGAGGAAGACATAAACAGAGAGAGAGCGGGCAAACTCTTATTATTGCGGCTTTAAGTGTCTGTCTAACTCTTAGTATGTGGCCTTTGGAGCTTCATCTTGTTTTGTTTTGTGATGTACTCCGCAGCTTTCACAGTTGGCTGGCAGAGCGACGAAACCACAGCAGCCATAGCCCCTCCTGAAGAGAATAGCAGTGTCCCCGTCCCTTTGCGCCACGCTATCATGCAGACGCTCCCCTGGGTGCTGCTCCACTGGCATCCTACAATTAGAGCCCCACAAGGCTTCTATTAATATTTGATTTGCTGTCAGGCTTATTTGTTTTGAGTTGGGCTGCCCTGATGGATGGCTGCTGGACCCCGCCTCGGTTGTTTTGGTTCTGGTCACAGCTCATCTTCTTGCGGTTGGCTGAGTGGGCTTTGTAGAGGTACAGTTGTTGAGTAAGAAAATTGATTTGCCCTTTTCCCATCACTATTTTCGCCTGAAAATTCTGCTCCTATCCCTTGCAGTGAGGGGCAGACAGAGGTCGTCCTGATGGATTTAGTTGTTTTTTTTTGTTTTAGCAATAATGTAGTCATTGTATTTATGGCTTTGGCAACATTCCTGTAATGTTTTTTTGGACTTCACAGAGCTTCCTGTGTTTTCCATGCATTTTCACTCCTGTCTCTCTAGTGGTTGTTCCCATGGTGGCAGTATTAGGGTCCAACTCGTTGTTTTTTTTTACCATTTTCCCTTTCTCTGTAACTCATGCTCTCTGTCCACTTTCTTTCCTCAAGGCTTGTGAAACATCTTTGCAATCATTCTTGTACTCTTTCATTTTCTTTTTCCTTCTTTTCTCGTTGCTCTCCTGTGTGTTTGCTGGAGCTGGTCTGCCTCCCCTTTAGTCCCCCTGTGAGAGCCTCTTAATGCCGGCGCTGCTGCTCTGCTGTTTCCCCCTCAGTTTCCCCACTGCTTTCCCGAAGCGTGTTCACCAGTACTCCCAGCTGCCATTCCCATGGGCAGGACCAGGGATCAACCCAATGTCTCAGAGTGCAAATAAATATGTGCAGGAACCTGGCTGTCAAATGTAAAATGCGTGTGCGTGTTTCTGTGTGTGTGTGTGTGTGTGTGTGTGTGTGTGTGTGTGTGTGTGTGTGTGTGTGTGTGTGTGTGTGTGTGTGTGTGTGTGTGTGTGTGTGTGTGTGTGTGTGTGTGTGTGTGTGTGTGTGTGTGTGTGTGTGTCTCCTGGGAGGTTGCATATTACTCAGGGTTTGTTGACTTATTAGGGCCTGTCTTGATAGAGGGGGTTACGTGTTGACCTGTGCAAGAGGCTGCCCTGTTTTTTGTTTTTTTTGGCTTGTCTAAGAACAGCTGCTCGTGCTGTGTGTGTGTGTGTGTGTGTGTGTGTGTGTGTGTGTGTGTGTGTGTGTGCGTGTGTGCGTATGCAAGCACATGTGGCCTTGGTTAAGATGTTGGTCTAACAACTAGTGTCAGGTTAATTGCTAACCTGTCAAAGGAATTGTTACATACCCCACTCCCTTCCTCTCTCTCTCTCTTTCTCACTCATATACACACACACACACACACACACACTCTCACACACACACACACACACAGTATTTTTACCACACCCTATCTTTCACTTTTCTCTTCCTCTTTTTTCCTGCCCTCTTCATAGTTCTGCCCATCCTGAAGAAAGAGTCATGTTTTCTCTCTTTCTTTCCGTTTCTCCACTGTTCTCTTTCTCTCTGTTTCTCTACTGTTCTGTTTCTCTCTGTTTCTTTCTCTACACTGAGTAAGCATTCGCTTCTGGTGTCTCAGTAAAGACAGATGAAGTTATATACTCTCTCCCCCTTCCTCACTGTCCCTCGTAAAATTATACTTTGGAAAACTTTTCTCTCATGGGATCCCAGTACATTTCCCCCCCCCCCTCCAAAGTCTTTGATTTACAACACTGTCTTCTTTGTCTCTCCCTTTCTCTGTGTCTCCTGCTTGGAGGTCATGAAGAGAAGGGAAGGCTTAATACTTCCTTTGCTCTCACCAGATACAGGTATCTATTCACAGATTATCTAAAGCAAAGATGAACAAACGACCCAAATGATCTTGTAGAAATGGCATGGCATGTAATATAGTAAGGAGGCTCCCTCTGCTCTCCTCCGTCTCCTTTAAACTCTCTTGTCCATAAACTACAGGTAGAGCGCTAGACTTCCTCTGCAGAAATGTAATGTTGCCTATCCCTTGAGGTCTCATTTTGGTTGTACCATAACTCCCCCCCACCCCCCCCCCCCCCCCTTGTCTCAACGGTCTTATTTTTCCTTTGTTGAAACTACTTTTCCAACATCCTCCCCCCATCTCGTATCTTGTGTTATTTAGTATTTATTTTGAAGTAGCGAGCCCAGCCAGTGTGATTTCCCAGAGGGCCTGTTTGCGTGGGGGGGTTCTCAGCTGCTAATGATTTCCTAATATCAAGGATCAACCTTATCAAAGCATTCTCATTCCATTTTTAAAGCATTAATCAAGAAGTGTTTTAAAAGCTGTGCTGAAGAGAGGTTTGCTTTAACACTGTTTTTTCAAATGAATTGAACATCTTGAAGCTCTGTAAATGCGAAGGATTCGTCAAAACAGGCAAAAGCCTCTTATCATGAAAGCCAGACTTTCCCCAGTGTAGGACACTCAGAACATCTAAAGGTCTAATCTCTGCTCCCCCCATCTCTCTGTCTGTGTGTGTGTGTCTCTCTGGCTCTCTTTCTTTCTGTCTGTGTGTGTGTGTCTCTCTGGCTCTCTTTCTTTCTGTCTGTGTGTGTCTGTCTCTCTCTCTATATCTCTTCTTCTCCCCCCTCCACCTCTCCTCCCTGTGTCTCCCAGGTCCACAGTAATAACCGCCACTCCCAGGGCGTCCGTGTCTTCAGCAAGGTGGAGTGCGTGTTCAAGCCCACGCTGCTGCAGCCCTGGTCGCCGCCGCCGCTCACCCTCCTGGTGCCCCTGGCCGACCTGAAGGACCCCTCCTCGCGGCCCATCTCCCTGCCGCTGGGCGGCCGGCCCGCCCAGATCCTACGCTGCCAGTTCTTCTTCGCCGACCACTGGCTCCTCATCAGCGAGATCTCCTTCTACTCCGGTGAGTGTGCTCCACCCTAAAGTTTCCCCAACACCAGATACTGCTGCCAGGCCTGGGGCCCCCTCCGCACAGCCCCCGCATGATGGAGATGGGTGTGGGCCAACACAACAGGACCTCCACAGCTGTTCCGGCTGCCACGCTGCTGATGGAGAGGCTGTTGGCCTGATGGGCCCGGCCCTGCAGAGAAATTAGCTCATCTGGGGCCAAAAGCAACATCGGAATGGAGCGAGATTGGCTTCATGGCAGATTTGATATATAGAGACACTCTAATGATGTCAAGGGCCTGGGATGACCACAAGTGTCCTCTGATGAGACTGAGATTTATGATTGACAGACAGGCTGCGCAATCCGAGGAGGGTCGTAAGTCAACTCAATTGGCAGTTGAGTAAAGGGAGTTGCCACTTACGGCGATGGTTTGACGCACATAAAAGGGAGTTTCCACTGACCAGAGCTGGTTGACACATCATACTCTGCTGACTCTGCTGCTATGGGTGCTGTGTGAGAAAGAAGGCCTCACTAATTGACCTCTCACACCAGAGTAGCAACCATAAGCACGGCTGTTTGTTTCCCATCGGTATTGTGAAATAAATCAGGCATTTTTACAGCCATCATGCTTGGGATTTATGGTATGTGGACAGCCACAGGATGCTACTATCACTGATGATGAACAGCAGTAAAGCATAGCTGCAGTATCCACTGCCTGACGCCTCATATCTGGACGTGTTTATGTGTCCGATTGAAGGATTAGTGTGATCTTGCAGATTTCTGAATGGGCAAGCTGAACCCGGTCGGTGCTTGTGTAGTAACGAGAATCCTAGACAAGATCTCTGTTACATATGTGAACCTAATCTTTCTGTCTCTGTCTCTTTCTCAGAGCCATATGTAGGGGATCTGTCTGAGACTGCGTCTGCTCCTCCAGGGCCTCCTCCAGTTCCCCCCTCCGCCACTCTCTCTCCTCATCCTGGCATCCCCACCTCCCCACGGCCCTCTCTCACTCCGGAAGCATCCAACCGCACCAGCGAGCCCACCGGTGAGTCCAAATCCTTTCACCCCGATGTGTCCACATGATTGCACCATGGGTGTGAGTATGTGTGTGTGTCTGTATGTCTGTGTGTCTGAGTCTGTGTGTGTTTGTGTGTCTGAGTCTGTGTGTGTGTGTGTGTGTGTGTGTGTTTGAGCCTTGCACTTAAAAAAGCAATAAAGGAAGACCAACCCCTGTGTACCATTAGCTCTGTTTCCCATTTTCTTTTCACTGTACCTAAAATCACCCACCTCCTCCTCTCAAATCCTGGCTCCTACTGTTACACACCCTCCATACGTCCTGCACTTTAATTCTGCTCTGTCTCTCTTTTTTCTCTTTCTGCCTCTCTCTCCCCACCTCTTTTACCATCACTTTCTCCTCTTGGCGTCTCATCCCTCATCCCTCGTTCCACCAGACCCCCCCACGACTGCCACCCAACCAGAGATGAACAGCACGGTCAACGAGGCGCTGGCAGGTGAGACCAGAGACAGAGAGAGCTGGGAGTCGAGCAAGACAGAGAGAGGAAGAGAGACAGAGAGAGAGAGAGAAAAGACTGGAGAGAGAGAGAGAGAGTGAGAGACAGAGAGATTGGGGCTGTTAGTAGTAGTGGGCCCCTGCTCTGCAGACGGATGAGAAATGGCTTGGCGTTGCCACGGCTTGTCTGTGGTGGTCCTGGGTGTTCTGTGTGCAGGCCTGCAGCAGTGGGCATCTCTTCATGTGGTCTCTCTCTAAGTGCACGTTTCTCCAAGCCCTCTTAGCCTGTGTGTACTAGCTCCAGAGCATGGGGTTGCACTGCATCCAGTGGTGTCTGTGTGTGTGTGTGTGTGTGTGTGTGTGTGTGTGTGTGTGTGTGTGTGTGTGTGTGTGTGTGTGTGTGTGTGTGTGTGTGTGTGTGTGTGTGTGTGTGTGTGTGTGTGTGTGTGTGTGTGTGTGTGTATACACGAGACAGAGTGAGAAAAAGAGACAAGAAAAAAGGGGGCATGAGTTTGTGTGGACAGACATTGCATGAGTTTTGTCTGTTTGGAAGCGACTTGTGATTGTATGTTGTGTGGTGGTGTGTGTAGTTGTGCCAGGGGGGATTTGCATGTTGTGGGTGTAATGCATCAGTGGTTACTTTGCATGTAATGTTGTGGTTTTGGCATGTAGACGAAGCATTCCATGCAAGCTCTTCAGTGTCTGTGTTCTTCAAGGGTAACTTGAGCACAAGGACAGAGTCAGTGGCGGTCTTTCATCCTCCTTATTGGTTGTCATTTCATTAAGTCACATTCTTTCCCTTCCTTTATTGACTCTATTTGTTCTCATGGGACCACACATTCAGGAACAACAATTTCATCTCTCTTGTTTTCATAATTAAATGACTGTTACGCTACAAAGTATTCTGGAATGAAGTGGTAGCCCCTTATAATGTCGCTCTCCAGAGAGTGGAGGGATTTCAAAGCCATATTAATGAGGCTCTGGGCCATCAGAAGGTCTTTGCCAGGCAATAAGTCTCCTATTTGCTTTATTGTGTTTATCTTGATGCAGCAACATTAGTGCAGCAGGAAGCCTCATGGCCACAAATAGGGCGTAGTTCTCTTAGTGGGATGGATATGTTTGTCTGCTGGCTCATACAGCCCTATATGCACTTTTATGTGGCAATCACCACAAAGCATAGCACTTATTGGTGTAAGATCAGTCAACAAAGACACTCTCCGACAACAGACATCAAGTACAACAACACATCTACACACATACACACAAACACACACACACACACACACTAAGCAGGGAGTTCATATGACTGATTGGCACTTTGTTATGAGTGATAGACTGAAGTTGCAGATTCTATAGCGTAGACCCAGACAGTGTTAATATACAGACTGAATGGCACATTAACACAGACAGGCACACTGACTCACACATGCATGGACTTAATGTTTAAAGAAACTCATACACAGAAAGAAATAGGCACACATATGTACATGCACAAAGGCACACACACACACACACACAAAAACACACACACACACACACACACACACACACACACACACACACACACTCACTTACTCACTCACTTACTCACACTCTGTACATACGATCCTGTTACTCCCATTTCCCCCCACTTAACCCTCTGCCCCCGCCCTCATGCCGGACCCTCTCCTGTGTAATCCCCTCATCTCTGGTCTCATCTGCTTCTCTAGGGGTTGAGTTTGGCATGACCCCCAGGGCGGGTGTGCCCGTCGCCAAGGACGACAGCAGCAACACGGCCATCCTGATTGGCTGCCTGGTGGGCATCATCCTGCTGTTGCTGGCCGTCATCGCAGTTATCCTCTGGAGGCAGTACTGGAAGAAGATACTTGGAAAGGTCAGGGAGGGCAGGAGTCTTTGAATGCTTGTGTGTGTGTGTGTGTGTGTGTGTGTGTGTGTGTGTGTGTGGGGGGGGGGTGTTAGGGTTAGGGTCTGTTAGGTTGTCTGTTGTTCTGTGTGTATATGTGTCTGTGTGGTTTGGTTTTAATAATCTTCTGATTTAACTAGTTGAGATACTTTCTCAAAGTAGTTAATGTGCTGGCTTTGCAGTAGACTGGTTGTGTTTGTGTGTATACATGTATGTTTACAAGAAACCTCCTCTTCTCCCTCAGGCCCAGGGCAGTCTGTCCAGCGACGAGCTGCGCGTCCACCTCTCCGTTCCCTCCGACAACGTGGTGATCAACAACACGCACAGCTACTCCAGCCGCTACCAGCGCATCCACACCTTTCCTGACGAGAGGGAGCGCGAGGGTGAGGGCGAGTACCAGGAGCCCAGCGCCCTGCTGCGGCCCCGTGAGGACTGTGACAGCACAGGTGAGCCCCACTCAGGGTCTGGGACGAGGCTGGAACACACGGACACATGCTCCATTTCCCACTAGATCTGCATAACCCAAGATGCATTGCCACGGGCATGGGTGGTCTTAGGCAAAGGTTGTACAAGTAAAGGCCATACAGACAAATGAAGTGGTAAGTTAAGACAAACATGGCCGAAGACAACGCAGCCAAGACAAACAAGGCCGGAGATCTACGCTTACATATAAGTAGACCATAGACGCCAAAATAGATAAAGCACACACCCGCTGACGCTTAAAGAAATCATAAATGGAAACTTGGCTGATTGAAATTCCTCTCAGACTTATATGTTATATGAAGGAAGCAGCCTCAGCTCAGTCAGCACATTAAGATCCTAGTGGTGACTTACTGAGGGAAAGAAAGAATAAAGGCACATTTATTTCTTGAAGGGCACAGGGTAAAAAGAGAAGTTAAGGCCTGCATAACTGCCCGATTCAAACCGTAGCATGGGTATGAGAGCTCAAAGCCACTGCCTGAGGCCAGACACAAAAGCCTTATTGTTGCTGCTGAAGGAGGAAAGATAGACAAAAAAGAGGAGGAGAGCAGTGGAAACTCAGGAAACAGGAGAGCAAGAGAGGGAGGGAGGGAGGGAGGGAGAGAGAGAGAGAGAGAGAGAGAAAGAGAGAGAGAGAGAGAGAGAGAGAGAGAATTCCTCCAGATATACAACACCACAGGGGGTTGGAATGCTGTTTGTATGCTTAATTCAAAGGACGTATCTGGCGGAGACACAAACAGACACAATACACCACACACATGCCATGTTTCTTCTTGCCTCGTTGACTTGTTAATTAACTGCCTGCCTCTGTGTTAACATTGCCTGGGACATGCTACGTCGTGCCGTACTGCCTGAGTTAACTGCATGTGCAAAATGCTGTAACTGTTCTGGTGTGTTGACCTAATGGTTGTGTTGTGTTTTCTGTTGTCCTCTGTGTTGTGTCTTGTGTTTTTTTTTGCGTCTTCTGTTGTACTCTGTTCCGTGTTGTGCCTTGTGTCGTGGTGTTGTGTTGTGTTGTGTTGTGGTGGTATTGTTGTGTTGTGTTGTGGTTTTGTGTTTGGTGTGTGTGTGTGTGTGTATGTATGTATTCCATCCCAGCCTTGCTGTTAAACAACCCAGCCTATCACCTTCTCCTGTCAGAGGCGAGGTATGTGCCCAGCTGGCTGACAAACCCCCCCAGCGCTCAGGAAAAGCCCCAGAATGTGCCCCAGGGTAAGAGGAGGGGTGAGGAGCGGGGCAGAACACACATCCTGGGGAAAGAGGAAGTGCACAAGGGCAAATGTAGCCTTAAAATAATACCACCAGATGGGTCAAAAGCACCCTTTGATCAGGAGAGCCAAGGAGGAAATAGGTGATAGGTAGTGGGTGAATTATGTGATGTGTACCCAGCCAGTCTCATAATGGGGTGGTAAGAAGCAGTCAGTGAAAGAGAGGCAAGGATGAAGTTAGCAAAGGACCTGAAATACAAGTTAAGGTTGACAAAAGTGATATAGTGAAAAAATAGCAATGGGGAATGAGAATGTGGTGGACATTGGGGTCAGTGTGTTGAGCATTACCATCTGTGTCTTCTGATTCCTATCCATCCACCCAGGTCTGTATGTGTATGTGTATGTTTTTGTGAGTGGTTGATCGTGTATGCTCCAACTTACCTGGATAATCACCTTTTAAACTCATGAATGACTTATAACACTTGCTGCTTTAGTCGATAGGGTAGGTCTTTGTACAGACTCAAGTTTGTCGCTGGCTTTATTGTTCTTTCCCCTCTATTTTTCCACCCCACCCTCCCTCCTTTGTCATCCATCCATCCATCCCCCATCCTGCTCTCCTCTACAGCCTGTGGCATCGACATGGACATGGAGAAGCTTCCACCCACCAAGGACGAGCCGCCCCCGTACCCCGGAGCCCCGCCTTACCCCCACGGCCCGTCGGCGTCCCCTCCCCCTCCCCTGCTGCCCCCGCCGGGAACGGCCAGCGTGCCGCACTATGCCGAGGCCGACATTGTGTGCCTGCAGGGCGTCAGCGGCAACAACACCTATGCCGTGCCAGCGCTCTCCTCGCCGCCCGACTGCCCGGCGCTGCCAGAGCTGCCGCGCCACTGCCTGCTCTTCAAGGAGAAGCTGGGGGAGGGCCAGTTTGGAGAGGTGAGGACATCCCCGACACACACACACACACACACACACACACACACACACACACACACACACACAGACATCCAGGCATGACATACCACAACACCCATACACACACACACACATCCAGGCATGAAATACCAAAACACCCATGTACACACACACACACACACACACACACACACACACACACACACACACATCTACACTCACACACACGACATACGCACACTCACATAAAGCTACTTACACTTACAAACATGCTCACAGATCTATTCCTAGGTACATGCATAAACACATACACACATTCATAGGGTGCTCAGTTTGTTAAGAAAGTGCATCACACTGGAGCTTCACTTTACTGCTGAGCTCAGTGGATTACACACAGCACACCCAAACCATGAATAGTTGTCCTTGCTTATGAATAGCTGGGTAGGCTGCATATAGCATATCCACTAAGTCACACAGATGAAGAGGTTTGTTGGGAGCAGTTGTGCTTTCTGGGAATTGACAGCTCCTGTGTGATTACGTGGGTGTACAGGAGACAGAAACCAAGCAACAGACTGTGCCCTCCTCCCATCTCTTCTGTCCAAACCGTGCTGACATTCAGACACGTTTACAAACACCATCTATGTTGATTGTTTTCTTCAGAGGCATCTATTATCACAGAGAAGGATAAGCTGGTGTTTGTAAGAGTGATGAGTTCAGAAGGGGGATGTAAATGGCCAATGGCAGTTCATATGTCCTACGTATATGGGTGACTGCAGTGTCAGAAACCAAACATTGTATTTCCCCTTTTTTCTCTCTAAACTCTAGCTTTGTTTTGTAGCGAAAATAGAGATAGTTATAGTGGGTGTTGGTGACCAGTGTGTGTGTGCATGTATTCCATAGGTCCACTTGTGTGAGATAGAGAACCCATCAGATCTGCCCAACCTTGAGTTCCCCTTCAACGTTAGGAAAGGCCGCCCCCTACTGGTGGCAGTGAAGATCCTGCGCCCAGATGCCTCTAAAAATGCAAGGTAACAGTTTGCTTGTTTATTTGTTCAGTATATCATATCACATTCTTACTTACTTAAGTATATAGTTATTATGAAATATTTGTATGCTATTTTACTGACTGCTTACTCTTAACTACGGTCAGTCAATCTCACTCTCCCACACTCCCAAACATGCACAGATTATATCCCATCGTTGTACTTTAGTATGACCTGTGTCCCTGTTTTGGCTGTTGTAATCACTATTGCGTTGCTTCCTAGGAATGACTTCCTGAAGGAGGTGAAGATCCTGTCTCGTCTGAAGGACCCCAACATCATCCGGCTGCTGGGCGTGTGTGTGAGCAGTGACCCGCTGTGCATGGTCACCGAGTACATGGAGTGTGGAGACCTCAACCAGTACCTGTCTCACAGGGTGATGCTGGACAAGACTGGACCCACTCACAACACACCAACCATCAGGTAATGCCAGCGCACACACAAGCACACACACACAAACACACACTGTGAAGGATGCTTGTACATTACATTTACACCAGTACAACACACTCATACATGCCTGTAAAGTCCAAATAGGATTCCTATATTGCGTATTGAATCAGTGTATTGCTACGTACCATGCTACTCTGATTAAGTCTTGTATGTACATGTATGTAACAGTATATATTAATATGATTAAGTCTTTGCTTTTCATTGTTTTTCTAACTCCCTTTGTGTCTGTGTGTGTCTCTCTCTCTCTCAGCTACCCTGCTCTAATCTCCATGGCCAGTCAGATCGCCTCTGGCATGAAGTTTCTGGCGTCCCTGAACTTTGTGCACCGGGACCTGGCGACGCGGAACTGCCTGGTCGGGGGCGAGCGTGGCGAACCAGATGACCGCAGCGGCGAGCGTCAGATCAAGATCGCCGACTTTGGCATGAGCCGCAACCTGTACGCTGGCGACTACTACCGCATCCAGGGCCGTGCCGTGCTGCCCATCCGCTGGATGGCCTGGGAGTGCATCCTCATGGTGAGGCAGAGAGGCAGTGGTGTCGCTGGGATTGGCAGTGTAGATGTACAGTGTGTGTAAGAGATGGAGAAATAAACACCAAATACTTAAAATAATGATTTTTAGGAAAATTGCCTTCTATTAATGAGAAAGTATAATGATGTGTAAATATATGTACTTTTGCATTATTGATGTATTGTAGTGGCTTTGTGTGTCCTGCAGGGTAAGTTCACCACTGCCAGTGATGTGTGGGCCTTTGGAGTGACTCTGTGGGAGATGTTGAATATGTGCCAGGAACAGCCCTACTGCAACCTGACAGACGAACAGGTCATCGACAACGCTGGAGAGTTTTTCAGGGACCACGGCAGACAGGTAACCCCCCCCCCCGTTCCTGATAGTCTAATAGCCATCTCTGTAATAGCAAAGTAGCGCCGTGTATGACTTGTCTGTGTGTTCTTCCCCGCTCTCTCAGGTGTATCTGTCCCAGCCGGCCGTGTGCCCTCAGGGCCTGTATGAGCTGATGCTGAGCTGCTGGAACAGAGACTGCAAGCTGCGGCCCGCCTTCGCCCACATCCATGCCTTCCTCACCGAGGACGCCATGAACATGGTGTAGAGACAACGAGAGGCAGACGGAAAAGAGAGACAAGAGAGCGTGCAGAAAGACACTGTATACGACACCTCCAACAGTGCCTCCACACTCCACCCAGACGACCAGAAGCAGAGGGAAGGGCTGAAAGATTGGGCATGCCTCTTCCACTCTTTCCCTGTCAGAGGGAGGCAGAGGGAGAGGCGGCACGCACACCCTTCCCCTGTCCTCTGTGCCGGGGGTGGAGGTGACAGTGGTGGAATGGCCTGCGAGCAGCAGAAGAGTCTCTCTTGTATAATTGTGTATTTCCTCTCGGGGGGGGCTGTGACGCACCGCTGGATCGGTTGTAGTTCTACAGAACAACCCTCCCCCCCAACCTACGAGCATCCCATAATACTCATGAATGTAACCTTACTGACAGGTGGTGGGGCGTAACGCTTGGTGCTAGACATAGGCCAGCATAGTTCACGTGGGAATGAATGTCTTTGCTACATAGATCTTTCATGATCAGTTATCGCCAGTACATTTATCAGCAAATCAGCTCATTTATCAATACATCCACATACACAGATTTATACTGTTAAATCATAAAATATGAGGAAATTAATGTGGCATGCTATCACACGGTAACCAAAGCATTATATCAATACTTAAAGAATTTGTACATTAACAAATCAAAATTCAGAATATGATATTAACATTTTCTTAATACATTCATAAATACATTCATAGCTGTAGGCAACATGTGCCAGGCTGATCAGTGGTGGTGCACTGTATTTGACAAGATTGAGGGCAAGCTTTCTGCTGTTTGGTTTGTGGGTAATTCTGAAGGTGCCTCTGATTCTGACCCTTTCTGGTGGAGGATTGCTGTGGTGTTCTCATCTCAGTTCTGACCTTTTAGTCTTTTAAATGTTTTCATCCTGGGGAAATATTCCTATCAGTCCCAGTGTCCCTGGCTTTTTTTCCTCCTTAGTATTCCAGGCGTATTCCACGTTTAGCCCTCATGCCCCAGATTCGTGAGTCAGAGGTGTGGCTTTCAAAACCAGCCGATGACTTGGACTCAATCACTTCAAACCTTTTAGCGTAATTTCATATCTTGCCTAGCCTGACTACAAGTCTCCCAACTGAGATCAGTTACAGAGCCCAGTTACTGAAGACTAAGGACTCTCTGGTCCCATGTGGACTGATCTGGATCCACCTGGACTGGATGGGACTGAGTGAAGTAGCTCTGAGCTGAGTTTTAGAGGACGATCCTCTGCTCTGCTTTCCAGCCCTCTGATTGGACCCCAGCGAGGGTGCCGTGTGCGTCAGTGAGACTGACCCCACATGAAAAGACGTGTGACAGGGGACACAGCTTTGAAAAAGTCGACTGGAGACAAAGAGAAGAGAAGCGGCAAAGTTGAGGCAAACAGAGAGAGCCGAAGTGTCTGATCTTAAACAGGCGACTCCCTGTACGACAATATAAAATGTTAAACAGCTGCACTTTAAAGGCCTAGGTGTGTTCCTTTTGTCCCAACACAGTGCTAAACAACACATTGATGTTATACTCACTGACATAGAAATGAATATGGAAATGAATATACCTTCATTCTGAGAGATCATTGGTATGATTGCCAATATTATATTACTTACTTCACTAACAAGTGTTATTCCCCTTATGCATAGGGTTCATACTATGCGTATGATGACTGGTGGGGGATTTGATCTGCCACTGATTGATTGATGGATACTGAAATAGCATTTGCATCCCATAGTGTAAATGTAAAGAGAGAATGTTGGTGAATGGCTGTTGTCATACAGTATGTACTTGATGGAAAATTGATTTTGATACACTGTAATCCATTTTTTTTTTTATAACTGTGTACTTACAAACACTCTGTTATAGGTTTCGATTATGTCTGTTACTGACATCTCTTTAAGACATTAAAAAAAAAGATGTGTAAATATTCACTGGGACAGATTCTTGTTCACTAATATATGGAAATATGTTTTCTGTCTCTGGGGTCTCTGTTTCTGTGTAGAAAGCTTACTGCCTACTGATGCCATTGTCTATTTTTGAAGATGTTTTAATAAAGGTAAACTTTTTAGATCAAAATCATGTGAAATTTCTCCATTTAATACTATGTGTAGGGCATTATGGTTTTATGTAAGAGATGCTTAGAGACACCACCAAAAGCTCAGCTTACTTTGATAAATGCTATCTAGCTTGATAGCTTAAGTACTTTGGCAATGCGTTTGCTGTAAATGGTGTCCTTACATTTTCACAGGGTTCCCAACCCAAAGCACAAGTGAAGAATCTGGGCATCAAGTGGGAACGGATGTGTTTATCTTTCCACCACGTGACGATAGATAATTAAAATGACATTTAAGATGTAATTAAAAACTATTCCTACAATAACATTCTGTGGCTTTAAGTGGACAAGCAACAAGCATGAGTGCAGAGCTGATTTCCATGCCTGTTGAAACATGGTCTTCACACAGTCCAGATTAGTCACAGGCTGAGGTCTCAGCATGTTTATTCAATATTCAACTATGTTACAACATAGGAGGTTATTTCTGTTACATGTCCACACATCCAAGACTTATTGCATTAAGGTACAATAAAAACTATAAAAGTATATAGTAAGGCAGGCAAGTCTTTTGGCAAGAAACATAACATTTCTCAAGCTAAAACTAAAAAACACCAGTAGTAATACTCAAGCATTGAAGTAAATCAGAGGAACATGGAACTCAAAATGGCAGTATGATAAAGTCCAATGTTGGAAGTAAAGCCATGATTGGCTTGTTAATAAAAACTAATACAAGCTATTTAAAAGCAGGAATGGTCCAAACCCCATTCAGTGCATAGAGTAGGTTTGGTGTCATGAACGGAGGTGCATCAATGGGGGTGAAGGGGGATTCAGGCACTTGTTGGTGACGGGGAGCATGTAAGCCTCATCTGCCTCTGATTTAGAGGTATGAAATGCAATCCTGACAGCAGCATTATTGAAGCAAATACAGTCCATACAGTTACAATCCAGAAACTGCATGTTTTTAGTCCTCAGCTTTTTCATCATGAACAAATACTTAAGTCAAGCACTAGAGCTTGACCCAGATGTCAGAGCAAGTGGTTTATGCCAAACAAACTTTTCTTCCCCCACAGTGTTTCGACAAATGTTTTCCTTTGAGCTGCAAGCGTCAAGGAAACCCATGCTTTCATGTCAGACACCTACTTCCTTTCCCCTAATACTCTTGCTTTGCCAAAACATGCCACAGTCACTTCATAGCCCAACAGAACACCTCCATACAGGCCTTTGTGAGTAGAACCCACTGAGTGTGAGTGTAGAAACCACTGGAGGATGTACAACAGTCTTGGTAGAAGGTCAAAGACACGCTTTTAAGTCTCAACCCTGTTCTCAGGTTCCCACTGACCAACTGAAAATAATTTTGTATTTAAAACTGGGATGAGGCAATTCCCACGTCAGACCATTAGACTTGCACCATTATCAGATTCTGTTCAATTCCTATAAACCCCAGATGTCTCACATTCCTGAACTCACAACAAATCTCCATCCCTCAAACCAACTGAAATGGACTGTACTGTACTGTAATCCAACACTTCGGGGTCATACATCCTGCACTGAAGAGGCCTGAAACAAAGGCACACGGAAATAAATGCACAGATAAAAGGCTACCACACAATATTTGGTCAATTTTTCCCGTAGAACAGGTTACAAATATGGCTTAGTATTGAGCATTGATATAAAGGGATTAGGGAGTAAGGACTCTGAATGTCTGTGTAATGCAATGGAAAGAGGGTTTCATGGAGGGTGCTGACGATTGCAACAGGAGCAGCTAAGTACGTTCATGAAAACAGTACTCGCATATGCATGAGATGACAGGCGAAATTCTAATGAAAGTGATGTATAAGATACATATATGGTGTATATTTATGAATATAAGAAAGAGCTTTCTCATCTGTTTAAAGGGTTAAGTGTTACCATCTTCCTTCATCTTCTGTAGCCCCCAAAACATTCAAACTAAAGAGCCACGCTGATACATAACAAGACTAATGGTCTCCTACACTTGTGTGATTTAAGGCCAGGGAGGTCAAATGAGCCTAACCAAGCACTCAGGTACACTATCTACAGCTATAGGATAAGCAGACATGCATACACATAGGCACTATGGGATAGATCTTCTCATCTGATTGGGTGCCTCTTCCAGCCAAGTCTTTAGCCGCGCTTTCCTGACACCTGTAGAGGCAGAGACAGAGGAAGACAAAGAATGGCAAAGAGTTCTTTATTAAAACCAATAAAAAAGAAATACGTTGCTACGGCCCTTTTCCTTATAACATGTGCTGTCTGGGAGATCTAAGAGCTCATGGGTTTTCTATTGATGAGTGCCAACAGATCACAAAATGTTTGTAGCTCATATTTCACTGTTCCTAAAATGCCAAACACTTCCACTGCTCTTCCTGTTTGCTCATATAAATATGACCAAACCATTACATGTACTATTCTTTGGAGTTCAAGCTAAATAAAGTGTGGGGTAGACATTTCCAAGACAGGCCCTGGACGTGGCCCTGCAGGTTCCCTTACCTGGGAGATGTTAATTCCGGTGAGTTTCTCCACAGTCTCTGGTAGCCTGGTCATGATATCCAGCACCTCTCCAGCCAGCTTGGATGCACCCACCTCAGAGCCTCCACTGGACACCATGGTCACCTTCTGCGCCATGCACAGAGGCTTGGAGATCTCATCCGCCATCTAGAGGACAGGAGGGCAAACAATCAACCAACCAACCAACCAACCAACCCACTTGAAAAATCACTTCTTAGTTATCCAGTCCTTATTATTCTTTTCAGCTAAGCTTGGTTTTCAAATTAAAACTTTCTTTGGCAAATGTGTTGTGTGACTGGCGTGACGTGATGTTCTGAGCTCCTCACCAGAGGGATTTTCTCCAGGAGCAGGTCCACCATGGCTCCCTCCTTGTATTGCTTAAAGGCCTCCGCCTTCTTGGACATCTGCTCTGCCTCAGCGCGGCCCTTTGCTTCCACGGCGAAGGCCTCAGCCTCTCCCTTGATCTGCAGAGAGGGGGGGAGGAGAGGGCGTGTGGGGAGAGCAAGGCAACCAGAGATGGATCAGCTTACACAGGAGGACAAAACAGAGACAGAAAAGCAAGATGGCAAAAAGGGAACAAAAGACTTCAAGCAATATTCCATGAAACTATGGAACAGTCGGAATTAATTTCTGCTTTTTGTTACAGCCGTCTCCAAATCCCAAATCTAGCAGGTCTGAACCCCTCAGCAACCATGAATCAGCTTCTCTCCTCTCCCTTTCCAAAGCATCTCATCCGTATTTCTAAACAAAATGGTTTAGCTGTGCAAAACTTTATGCCTTTATGTTGTGGAAGAAAGGGGTTTTGTTGGACGCCAGACAATTATCGATAATTGTCAAAGTTGTGAGGAGAGAAGGAGAGAAAGAAAGAAAGAGAGCCCGGTTTAAGCTCAGTCGGTAGTAGCCCGCTTTATGGCCCTCAATTCCTATACCGTCTATAAATCACAATCACAGGTTCTCAAAAGGATTTCATAGACCACCACCACTATACAATATATGGAATATTCAATGCAGTGGCAATACATATATTGTCCACATTCAGATCTGTTTATATGCAGTTCAAAAAAACAACTCCGTTCAAAGAGTAGAGAAAGTTCCCTGTATTCGAAACAACAAGGAACCGTATCTTGCTGTGTAGCTTGCCCGATCACCTGTTGTCAGCCTGAGTGTGGGTATTCCTGTGTGTATAAGAGAACCACCAGCCTACAAGACGCAGTTCACGGTGTTCATCAGCTGTTTCCCCCAATGCTCATTTCCGAGTAGGGATGAGAACCTTTACGATTTTAACGATTCCGGTTCCTTATCGATTCCTGCTTATCGATTCGATTCCTTATCGATTCTTATTGGGTAAGGGGTGAAAAAAGAGCACAAACGGGTTTTTTACATTAATGTTCTTTTATATAAATTTCTAGAATGCTGCACACACCATAAACAGAATGTTTACATAAATAACCAAAAACTTTTATTAAACAGACATTCTTGCAACTAAATATAAAACAATATTTAAATGCATATGTGGTGAGAGTGTCAACTCTAAAGCTATACATTGACATTGCAGAGCACTGTTGATTGCTATTTCACTCATTTACTCATCTATACTATAGATGAGTGTATGAGTGAATGATTGAAATAGCAAACAACCCCTATACAACCCTTCCTCTGCTACCTACTGATCTTTCTTTTCCAGAGCAGATATACCTCAGGAAATGTCTCATAATTGTTGGGACATTACAATGCATCCAGGTTTAGTTTAAGTTAGTCCAATCTAAACCCCTCCCTCATTGCACTCTCGAGATAAACTAAATCTGGCAATAAAATGGCACTAACAAAATCGTTGAATTTCCTGATCTGACATGAAGCCCTTGTTATTGAGTAAACTAAAGGACTGTATATTTTCTTGTAGGTTGCTTGGTTGTATGGCTAATTGCGAACTATTATGCTTAACGCTTCTAATAGCAATGTAGAACCCACTACAAACACAATAACGTACTGAAACATACCTACTTGTATCATGCACACAATGCCTCACATACGTATTTGAACAAAGATGATTCGCAAACTAGGCACTCAGTATATTTAAAACTTAACTATTGCTGCCACTGAATTGAAAGAGAAACGTATCCATATCTAGGGAGCTGCACGCGTTGCTAGGCAACGCCATTATTAACGGAGTCTTTTGCGCTTCATCCCTGACTTACCAAGGTAAAGTCCTCAAAATGTTTTATCATAACGGTGCAAACCCATGCCACCGTTGTGAGCGACGCGATCTCTAAACCCAATGCATTTCAATGGGAGCCAATCCATTGTGACGTAAATTAGCGATCTGAGCGACGCGTCCGTTGAAAATTCGAACATGTTGAAACTTATGCAAATGAGGAGCGATATTTCCCGGCAGCAACCAATGAGATTGTTTGGTGTCGTCTTTGACAGTTGGACTGTATGCTATTTCCACACGCTACACCACGCCCACTCAAAGCGATGGAAGTCGCTCACAACGGTGGCATGGGTTTGCACCGTAACGGTGTTACTCGTGTGTTATCACAAACTTTCTAGAACCAACAGAGGGGAGGCAAGCACTGCCTCTGCCTCAAGCCAACGGCTGAAAATAGAAGATTCTACAGCTAAGCTAGCCTATACGTTATATGACAATGTCCAACATCGCCCATTCTGTTAAGCAATTAAATGCTAAGTTTAGTTATGGTTAACACGACAACGCAAACGTTTGCTGATAACACACGAGTAACACCGTTATGATAAAACATTTTGAGGAGTTTACCTTGGTAAGTTAGGGATGAAGCGCCGTCGTTAGTTGAGCTGCTGCAGGCATCAAAAACATGACAATCTTGTAATTTAATACCATGTTGTGTGCTCAAGTGCTTATTCATAGTAGATGTACCTCCTCCCTTTGACGAAATACATGTTTTACAGACGTTACAAGTGACCATGTTTTCATTTGTTCGAGTGAATTAGATCGCTTCTGTCTAGTTGCCATTTCTGCTGCGGTCTGATTTTTTAAAGGAAGAGTTTGCGCATGGGCAAACGGCACAGAGGTCCGTTTACAGACCCGGTTTTGAATTTGGCTAACGATTCCAAAGATTCGGCTCATTAGGAACCGGTTCTAAACAAGAACCGGGTTTCGGTTCCCATCCCTATTTCCGAGCCATTGCATTTACAGAGTGTAAAATGCGGTCACTTGCCTAACACAGCATAGATCCAAGGCAAGACAGATAGGACAAGATTAGGAGCGTGTTTACTTCCGTATGCTTGTTTGTTAACAACAAAAGTAGTCCACATCGCAACAGCGGTTAAAGAATCCACTTCCTGGTAAAGCATTCTCTATAAGGAAACACCACAGCAAGGTTACTTAGATGCATTGCTACAAACTCCTGCAGGCCAAATCAGAGCCACAACTCAACCACATGTGACATTTCTCGAACATGATCTGGTGGGACGCGGCATTCACAATGTCGCCCATCTCATCCCTTTCTCGCTTGGAGAACAATTTCTTCCCAAACTGTGTCTATGTGTTTCAGCAACAGTTTACATGAACCACAGGTAACACACTATGGTCACATTTTTGGAACACAGTTTGGAACATTTTCTCACAATTTAGAGGAAAATACCCATATCCTTTCAACTCCACTTTCTGTTCTGTGCCAACAACCACAGAGAGAAACTAAACACATGACAACTTCCACATGAGGAAGGCTCACACACTCACGCGACATGGCGCCCATTCTGTCTTCACCGCTCACTCGCACAGCACTGTTCAACTTTCTTCATTCCTCCCTCTTCCTAGTTCCCTATTCGCTGCTATTAACAAGACACATCATGGTCAATCACCATTAGCATGGGGCTATGGCTGCTGTTGTAAATAATATATCTGAGCGCACCCACAATGCATTTCAATGACACTTTGAGGCAGGCAGAACCATGATCTGGTCTAAACACTAATGTATGAGATTCTCCTCATCTCCTCTTGTCTCTCTCTCGCCACAGCTCTTCTCATAAACACATCATACACCACACATTCATCCTCTGCTACAGATCAAGGGGCTTTTGATCAAACTGCAAGAGAAAGTTGTAGTATGACTCAGTGTATGTGTATGTGCGTATGTGTGTGAGTCATTCGTGGTAATAGTTTAGCTTGTGATGATGAGTAACACATGAGAAGTTGACTACATTATATTTGCTCGCCTCTATCTCTGCTTTCAGCATTAAATCAATCCAGTGTGTGCATTATCCAGCTGCTGGACGGCTGATGTCAAGCAGAGGAAATGACATCATAGAGGAACAAAACAAAACAACAAAGTCAAACAAAAGCACGGAAGGGCGAAGACCGCTGCACTCACCCTGATGGACTCTGCCTCTGCCTCAGCCTCCATGATGAGCTGACACCTAAGAACGACAAGACAGACAGAGAGAGGAAGAGAGGGAGTGGACAAGAAGAGGGAGTGTGCGAGACAGAGACACACAAATAGAAAGTGAGTTTATTTACACCACTGTACATGTTTTGTCTGAGTGTGGCCATTCTTAGTTCAAGGGATTAAAGACGAGAACACCCTGATGCAACCATCAGGCAACCCAGACGCTGAGTAAATAGGAGAGAATCTGTAACGCGATAGCCCCCGCATCTGTCTTCTCACCTTCTAATTAAACCGTAAACCAACTGTGCCGACCGCATATTGCACATAAACCCTGCTAGTGGGAATGCAGGATCAAACCTAAACTAAAAATAGGTCTCTCGTTAGTGAGAGGGGCGGCTGCTTGGGGCCTCTCGGGGTGGAGGGTGAGGGTGAGTGGGGGTCTTCTGGGCTGGACTCACCGCATGGCTTCGGCCAGCTTCTCCAGCCGGTAGCGCTCAGCCTCAGCGGGCTTCTTCACCTTGGCCTCCAGCTCCTTCTCGCGACGCGTGATCTCCTGCTCCTGCAGCATGATCTGCTGCGTGCGCTCCACCACCATCACCTGCATCTTCTCCTCCTCGATGCGCTGCTTGGTCTTGGCCACCTGAGGAGCCACAGGGGTAGAGGGTCAGAGGAACAGAGAGGAAGCCGCAGCAACTGCTCAAGATGGATAACTAATCTCTGGTTCAATTTCAGTTCCACTGTTTATTTTTTTACACTCCTTTTAAATCATTATGTCAGTCCTGCATCATCTTGCTCAACTGGGATACTATATTCAGTTTAGTTGGTTGCAATTTTTGATTTCATTCATTTCAGCTATGTTTTGAATGCTAGAAACAAAATAAAAATGACAAGGCTAAAGGGATAAATGGCTAAGCTAGAATACACCTGTATTCATATGAAACACATAAGACAGATGCTGAGGTGTATGCGTGTTCATGCATGGGCATGCACGTTATGGTGCGTTTACCTGAAGCTGATAGGCCATCTCGGATTCTGCCTTCTTGGAGTTGACCTCCA
Organism: Sprattus sprattus; assembly: GCF_963457725.1. Lineage (NCBI taxonomy): Eukaryota > Metazoa > Chordata > Actinopteri > Clupeiformes > Clupeidae > Sprattus > Sprattus sprattus. Next base: position 5,698,657 of record NC_137917.1, on the reverse strand, counting down.
TGTCATAGATGGCCTTCTTCAGCTCAAAGTCTCTCTGCGATTTGGCCATCTCAATCTCATTCAGATACTGGGCAGACACCTTCTGCTGCATGGCATGGGCTTCCTGCTCACACAGAGTTAACATTGTCAGCAGCAGACAGGGATGAAGAGGGGACCAGAGGGAAGGGATACAGGGACAAAGCAAAAAAAACTTGCCCTTATAGCGGCGTCTCTCTTGTACTGGGCTTGACCCATGCGGGCATCCTTCTGAACCTGAGCTGTGCGGGCTTTGCCCAGGGAGTTCAGGTAATCCTGAGGAGGAGAGGATTATCATTAAACTCCATTGTGATAAAAAGTAAGCCCAACAGACCTTCATGCCCAAAACAACATGGGTGTAGAAAAGAACACCTGTTTTAGTTCCACAGAGGAAAGTGTCACTGCTGGAAGATATCAAATTATCCTATATAAGTCTACTGATTCTCATTTCTAAAATATTGGGGATGTATTACGTAAAAGTAATGCTTTGAGTAAATTCAAATACAAACTGCAGCCTTTGTCAGGTCATGTCATGTCATCAGATGGTACAGCAAGTAGTTATAGCCGAGTAACTACTGGTAATATTTTGAAATAGGTTGTCAAAATAATGGTCCGTATCCATCATTCACTGAATAAATACCTAACGTACACACAAATGTAATCAGTTCATGGATTAACCTACATTGCAGTGAGGAGGCAAATCATGAAGAAATGCAGTTTCCCGTTTGAGTTCCTTCATCTCAGTCATTCATTTTCTTTCTTTTTTATAAATCATCAATGCTAATGGTGTTAAAGTGCAGGGAGGGGGAGACATACCTGGTCATCGTGCACATCTTTGAGCGTATAGCTGACCACATTAATGCCCATGTTGATCAGGTCAGAGGAGGCCACCTTGAACACCTGCTCAGAGAACTTCTTACGGTCCTGAAAAATCTCCTATGATGGATGTGTAAGTTAAGTTGAGTAAGTTGAGTTATGTGAGAGACAATTTCACTGTTTCATCAAAACAAACACAGCCAACTCCCAAGAGATACTTTATCAGGAAATAAGACAGGAAGACACAAGGACAGAAAGTCCAGCCTGCTGACCTCAATGTGGTCTCTCAGCATTCACTCTAGATGCGAACATCTTCATTTCAACATGTTCTTTGACAGTGAATGACGGTGTTTTATCATAAACTATTCTATGATTAAGAGCCAAGAGCAGAATTACCATATGTATATAGTAAGAGTCTGCAGTGCACATTTGCATTAGTCCGATTAAGCCTGCTAATGTTCTGATCACCTTCAGTAGAGATAACTGCAATCAAAGACTTCCTGTTTCTGCAGCAATGGTGACATTGTGGAATTTTGTCTCTCTGCCAAGGCACTTAGGATTGTGCATTTTGAGACCAGGTAGTCAGATAAATTCTAGTCTTGACACATATTCCAATAGTTTTGAGGTGATTCATTCAAACTACTTCATATGTGAAAACCGGGTTGCACCAAGTTCACTACAAGTGAATCCCAGATATTATCTAACACTTAGAGGTTTTTGCACATAGCCAAGGGCCATGATGATGGGTAGGTTACCTACCTCCACAGTGAGATGGGCGATGATGGCCCTCTGGTGGCCCTCCATTGTTTCCAGAGCAATATCAGCTATCTGAGTCTCACTCTTGCCCATGAACATCTGGCAAGCTGTCATCAGCATTGATTGTTGGGTGTCGATCTTAACCTGTCAAAGGCTCAAGCATCAGTAGGGTAACCAGTGCTTACTGAATGGCATCTTGTACTGGGGTTTTCCCTCAGTTAAACATTACATGGTGCTGGTCAATTACCAAACTGGAACCTCATATGGAGTGACATACAGCTTCAGGAGGCTTATTATGCAATCTACTGAAATAAGAATGAACCACAGCCTACCACAGGAAACCAGACATTGCATATAACAGGGTGTCTGCAGGTTTTAACAAGTGCAATTTTAGACTTTTTTAGACCTTTTTTAGACCATCATGGGTTCAATTTAAGACCTTCACGGAGTATCAAAAAAAGAAATATCAAAGCCAGACTGCGGTCAATTGACATGTATTGTCAATGAAACAAACATATATACATCCATTATTTTACATGCTTCTAAGCTGTGCACTTTTGGTGGCAATTTCATCCTCCAGAACCTTAAGCTGGGAGAGTTTGTCTTTAGCAGCCCTCCTCAAAGCATTGGATTTTGAGAGGAGCTCTGCCATTTTGCTGCCAGCCTTGCCCTCTGCTTGCTCTGCCAACTGAGCCCAATTGACCCTTCCGCGACCACTCCCCAAAACGGTAACTGATCAATCATAGCATAGCAACGGTGACTAAGCTCGGGACCTCAGTCAAGCGAGCCATTTTGATGAATGGAAGTCAATGAGAGAGACGTCTGCTCGAGAAGAGAAAATGAAACGTTGTGCTTATGGAGTGTGTAATTCTGACAGTCGATATCCAAAAAGGCTGGAGGGAGGGGTAACATTTTATCCCTTCCCGAAACCCAAGACCCAGAGAGAGAAATGCCTGCTGTGGATCAAACAATGTAGACGACCCCCCCCCCCCCCCCCCCCATCAGCTGAATGACAGCAACGTAAACAGAAGCACCTACTTTGTTCCAAGAAGCTATGTCGCTAAAATCTGCCCACTGCATCGAAAACGTGAGAAAACCCTTGCTTAAAATACGATTCAGTTTTACCACCTTACATGTTTGCGTAGCGGCGACTGTGTAGATAATAGAACAAATAAACATAGCTGGAATGAACCTGTTAGCCTTAGCATTTGTCTGTCTACAAACACGGCATGTAATGTCGTGGTTGTAGCCTATATAAGCATATTGCAGACCCTTTTGCCTGCTTCGATCTGAGATCTTGCTGTTTTTCCAAAAAATGCTTATGACTTCTTTGGGTAGAGCTGAAATTGACACGGTTGAAAACATGTACCACCCCATTCATACCAATGCTGAGAACCTGGGAAACGTGAATGCTTGACTGATATACTAAACGTTGCTAAGGGGGGCGGAGTTTGCGGAAGGGTAAATTGATCGCAAATGCTGGACGCAGCACTAGAACTAGTACTACCGGTAGAGGTATTATTTCTGCTAGCTGCAGAACAAAACTGGGCTATACCATGCGAATTTCGCGCCGCATTTGCCGAGTCCTGGTGCTTACTTGACTTTGTGTGCGATTCCAGTGCCTTAATGCCCAGGGTCCCGAGTTTTAGAGTTCTTTTGCAGAGAATGCAGTAAGCCTCACTGTCGACGGGAACGCGTTTCAACCAGTCCGAAAATTCCGGTCGCGAGAGCCAGTTATCATTGAGTTTGCATTTCCTTCTTCTTCTTCCCATCTTCTTCTGCCATTTAGTCGTCTTCTACTTCATAACTTCCCGCCTTGCTCGCACACAGGGAATCAAAATACTTGCTACTGCAAGTGACGAGAGTACATTTCCGTTTCACATCCGTAGTTTTCTTATTACGTTCCACTAACAGCAACATGTCGTGTAGAACTACACGGACCATAACTGCGCCCATTACAGGAAAAGAAAAAACAGAACGGCGTGGAAAAGGACGTAAAAAATATATATTTTTGCATTGAAACGTAGGTCTTAAATTACTCAAAACTCAATTTTAGACATACAGTGCAAAAAATCGCTATATTTTAGACTTTTTTAGGCCTAAAATGGAAAATGTGTAATTTTAGACTTTTTAAGACTTTTTAAGACCCCGCGGACACCCTGATATAAGGTTGGGTGGTCACATTTAGTGTGTTATATGTTCCACATTCCATACCAATCCAGCCCCTCATGAAATTGCTCACAGTAACAGTGCAGATTTAAATCGTTTAAAGGGAATTAAGAAGGTTTCTACCATTTTAAGTAATAATGTTGTCAAATAACTAGGGTTGTGCCGATGGACGATATCATCGTCCATCGTCATTTTTGACCCACCATCACGATGGATGGTAACCATCGTGATGCCACTCCCCCCCCCCCATATGAATTAAAGTCAGGCATGAAAATTAAATAGGCTACTGCTACAATATGCCAATATTGGCTTATTTAGGGCCAATAGTTTTCCGCATAAAAAAAAACAGCCGTAAAATGCCTTTCCGCACGTTAACTGTATGAAAACTTTCTGTTGATAGTGATGTTGCCTAGCAACGTCGTCTGCGTACCGGCTGCAGCCCCCTTAGGATAGTGACAGTTCAGTTTGTCGCCAAGTAGTTGACTGTACTGTGCCTTATACATTTCCAATGCTTCTTGTTCGACCTGTATGTGAGGCATTATGTGCATACCTAATGAAAGTAAGGGTTTTCATGAAGTTGCTAATGTGATAGATTGTGTATTAAATTAAATACCAAATTTTGGGCTACCTGCGAGTGCTATCAGTAGTAATTAGCATGCTAAGCGGAGATTTAGCTATGTTCTGTTCTTATGTTGATACGCTGTAATAAAGATGGTTCAATCCTGTTAAGATTTCGACTGGATGAGATATGAATGAGATCCATGTTGCCTAGTGTAATGTCCACTATTATATTTATCTATATGTATAACTAAGCCTGCTCCTGCGTCTGGAAACTTGCTCATTGTCAACAGAAATATGACGTTCAACTTTAGCGAAAGCATTAACTTGGCTACAAAATAGAATAGACACGAAGGTGTTGATATAAACAGTACAACCCACCCTTACCACTGCCCCCCCCCCCCGACGACATGTGTACGATATCATCGTCCATCACGATGTTTCAATGTAAACATCGTCTTCTGTCAAATAAGGAGACATCGCCCAACCCTACAAATAACACATTGTGTAGTTCTGTGAGAATTGCATGGTAGTTTAAATGAAACCTTACTGTTGTTTTAAGGAAAGCAACAAGCCTTGTTAGTATTGAGTTCCACAGCCTTTCAATGCCAGCATTTAATCAAGTTGTCTCCAGACTTTGCAGAGTCACTCCTGGCCCCAAGAAACTAAACTGTGTCAAATGAATGGCAATACAACTCCAGGTTGTTTAACCTGGAGACTGGGCCAGTAAGCTAGTGGAACACAACTGGGTGTGTGATGTATACCTGTGCAATTCCAGTCACAGAGATAGGAACTCCATATCGGCTGTAGACTTTATCACTCTTCACAGTCAGTGTGAGGGTATTCAGACTGATCCTTAGAAAGAGGAGAGAAAAGAGGTTGAGAGAATAATTCAGAGAGAGTAACTATGGTGACACACGGAGTGGCAAAAAGCATTTCAGCCATAAAGGTGCATTAACTGGGAGTCGAGTAACCACACAAACACACTCGGACCGCCACTGCAACAAATTCTCAGCAGACATGTTTGATTAAAATCATGTGGATATTCTCAAACCACTATTTCAGTTTGGTCACACTGAGCAAGATGCTCATGTAGATTTTCATTGTTTTGCATTTTAGCCAAATTACACAATTAAAGCTTCATTATGAAGCAATCAACCCTGGCCAAATGATTAGGGGGAAATTCAGTACCCCTTGATGCCAATGCACTCCATGCTCAGATTTCACTACGGTTTGAAAATCACGACATGGCAGTCTATTGTTTATTCCAAAATCACTAGGCTCTATATTTCCATCAGCATACACTAGGCAGACTGCAGATCACTTGAATCACTTACACCCAAATAGCAAGCAGTCAGCAGGCCACTATCAGTCCACTGAGGACAAAGTTGGCGGTCCGCTGGCTTCTTTATTTAAAGTAACACTATGGAGTTTCTGGGGCCGCCAGGAAGGGGGCTACTTTCTGCTGGACTATTCAGTAACTTATTTGCTGTCTTGCTTTGTCTTGTGTTGCACTTGCTTGATGTTTGACTGTGTTAGGAAAGTTGTTGACTCGCTAGTTTGTCATATAATAAGCACATTTTAACAGGTTTCGCTAAGTTTAGCCGCTAGCAAGACATCTCCAATGTTAGCAAGCTTGTTTCCACACGCTTGGACATTGATGCTAGTAATAGGTACTTTGTAATGTTATTGTGATAGCAATGTTTGCTAGCTTGGCAGCACATTCCTATCACAGTCAAACATCAAGCAAGTGCAACACAAGACAAAGCAAGACAGCAAATAAGATACTGAATAGTCCAGCAAAAAGTAGCCCTACCTACCTGGCAGCTCCAGAAATTCCATAGTGTTACTTTAACGTTTTTCAGTTGATCTGCGATTGGCTCAATACAATTTCTGTTCTGTTCTGTGCTGTTGCAAATGTTCTCCCATTAATTTATGCATGCATGCAAGTGTATGTATGCATTTTGATTTGTATGTTATAAAAGCAATTGATATGCAAACCTGTAAATACAAATGAGCAAAATGCCAGTGTCAGCCACTTTAACAGTCAATGAGCAACAGGCAAAAGGCACCTTTTTGTGTTCAGACACCGCCTCATGTTTGAGAAGAATGGTTGTAAATATTTACCTTTGAATCATCTGAACACATGGGAGAACAAACACTCTCCCTCCATTAATCATCAGAGGAGATTTGTAGCAAAACCCTGTAAGATAGGGATGGAAGAAAAACAGCCCTAACTGTGTCATACTTTCTGTGCTTACCAAAACAGCACCAAAGTTATCTACATCTTCAATCTTCAATGAGATGTATTAGGTAAAATGAAATGCACGCTTACCTGAGACCACCATAGCCTCGTTGGGACCACAGGTGTAGAACATCTTGAAATATGTTTGGGAGCTGCAATGGAAGTTATTGTTTGTATTATTTAGAGATCTCAACTTGATCTGTGACTGCTTTTAATACTAAGAGGTACACCAAACAAAAAAGTCCAAACAGAGCTAAAAATAAAACAGCTGAAAACAAGCATATATGGTTTAAGCTGTTATGAACACCAGTATGGTATGACTAGCTGAACCATGAAAAAAAAAATCACACTAAAGGCCCTTGCATGCTTCTCAAGGGAGCATGAATTGCTAGGTGCTTACGCGTTGCGTTGGGGGTGTTGCCAAGCATTTCACACCCAGAACAATAGGCTTGCGCAAAATGGCGTAAAAAGGGGCTTGCGCGGCCTCTTGCGCTTGCGCTTACGCTTACGTAACTGAGCATAAATCGGCCTTAACACATACCTCATGCGGGGAAAACTAGCTGGTCAACAAGCTTACGGCAGTGATTTAGCTGCTGACAAATCATCTTATGTTGGTAGCTGGTTTTAGCTGGTCATGGCTGATGTGGCCAGCTAAAACATCAAAAATCATGCGACAACAGATCTTAAACTAGTCAAACTAGCTGCTGAAGCCTGGTTTTTTGTATAACCTGGAGGCACCTAAAGTAAGCTTCTAAGCGGCTAGCCGACATGAATTGATGTGCTTCGTTATCACACAATAATGTAATCATTAGAGTAATCAAGACTACTTATATCCATCAGATCACCTGGTTCCTACGCAGCATTTACCCTAATGTGTTTAACCCATTCAATGCAGTGACTTAAACATTGTCCCTAGTGGATTCGAAATAGCCAAGGTTCTTCGAACTTCCCAACCACTGACAGTTCGCTTTAAGGTTACAGACACATTTATGTTATAAATAAATGGCTGATTTGGCCAAATTACTATGACGACATTACGCTCAGACAACACCGACAGGTTTAACAGGAAGCAGTGTTATTCGTATAGCGAACGCTAGTTAGCTGCCCAAGATACATTGGCTAGCAACAAGCCTCTAACCACTGAAGGAGAAAGCTACGCTCTGTAATATTAGATCTACAAACAGTGCAATTTAAGGTAACGTTAGCTAGCATGCAGTTCATTTCGTGAGTTAAAGCTACGCCAGTTCACATTGTTTGTTAACTTTTGTTTTCAGACCGCACTTAGTCAAACTGATTCTTAACATAACTTACCGAATGCGCTGTAAATATATTATTTGAAATCCGAGGTATTTCTAAAATCCTTTAAATTGTGTTGGCCTTCGACACTCATCGACTGCACTAGTTAAACCAACTGTTTTACTGGCATGGCAAATACGTGTAACGTAAGGGGCTGACTCAATGAAGCATCGACCACGCCCAGCAGCAAAAGGCACTTGTAGCCTGCCACTACTACTACTACCAGCTCCTACTATATTCCCACACCAAGTGTCATTGCCAAGAAATGTAACATATACATTTATGGAATGGATTAAACAGGTTGGTGTACAGACTGATTCCACGTATGTATTATGGAGGCGAGCTGTGCCTCAGTTCTAAAATGAGAAGGCCAGTAGTAGCCTACAAATCCCGTGGTGATGCCCTGCTTCCTAGTGGTCAGTGTGTGTTGTGTTTTTTTTCCTCGAAAAGTTATTGACAGACACCGTTTCCCAAACTGCAATGAAATGGGATCTCCGCCCCTGGTTGGAGGGGAGTACGAGTACATATGATGCATTGAATACCTTGAGCTCAGTGATGAGGTTTTCTTCATCAACATCATAAAACTCGCACATATGTTTCACAGATCTCAGCAGCGTGAGACAGTAAGGCAGTGAAGACCTGATAGGATTGACCCAGTAGGTGTGTCATCCTTTCCCTTGAATCTTCGGTGTAGCTCATGGGACAGCCTGTCAAGGAAGCAAAAGAACACCTTTCCCCGGTAGTGCTCTTCCAAGTCTTGGGCTTGGTAATCCTCTGTTGCTGATTTAGAGCTATACTTGTATTTTTGAGGTACCTTCCTGCGTCTGGCTTGACCAGGTATTTCTTCTGGCACCTCAATCCCTGCTGCCTTGGCTTGCCTTTTTGCTTTTGTAAAAAGGACCTTGAACTCCTCATTTGTCCTCATTGCCTTTACTCTTTGTATGACCCCTTCGACGATGGTGTATGAGGCTGATAAGTCAAGGTTCTTTCTCTGAAGCGCAGCAGATGGATCTGGCTAGGAAAGTGTAGAGCCTCTTAACTAGATTGAAAAAACTAACAAAGGGCTGACTTGATTTGGCACTCTCCACCAAGACAAGGTTGAGACAGTGGGCATGGCAGTGCACATATAAAGCTTTCTCATTGTGGCTTTTAATTCGTGACTGCAGGCCGCTGTATCCTCCACTCATGTTAGCAGCTCCATCGTAGCCTTGGCCCCTGATGTCTTCAACTTTTAATCCATTCTCCTCAAGGACTGTCATCACAACATCCTCACAATTCTTTTGCTGTCGTCCCGCTCACCGATCACACACCTGTACATCCAATCACACACCTGTACAAATCTCTCCTTGATTTCCATTTGATGGACAAAACGAAAAACAAAGGACACTTGCTCAACATGAGAAACATCTGTTGTCTCATCCAAGAGAATGGAGAATGTTTTTGACTCATCCATCTCTTTGAGAATTTCTCCTCTGACATAGGTGGCAAGGGCACTGATTATGTCATTCTGGGTCCTGTTGGACAACAGTGATAACTGGGCTGTTTTCTGTTTTGAATGGATTTGTAGATGTGATCAAGATGCATTTTGATGGTGGAGTCATATTTTGAAAGTAGCTGTACAAGCTCAAGGAAATTTCCTTTGTTCAGAGATGTATTACTTTCGTTCTGACCCCTGAATGCTCCATTTTGTCGTGCAAGATACAGTGTAATGTCTATCAGTCTTCTCATTATCTCCCTGTTACGTTGTCGTTCTTCCTTTCTTCTGGCTTGGCCTTCCATGTCTGCCCTCCTAAAAGCTTCTTTCAGTGGTCTCTGCTTAAATTTGCTCCACCTTACCATGCTTACCATATGTGCTTCTGTTTTTTTATGCTCCTTAATTTTTTCTGTGCCTTTTTTCCAATTGTCAACTCCCACCGTTCTCCAAGCTACTTTACTCTCATACTTTTCCTCTTTCATGAAAAGTCGGCAACTAAAACAAAACATGGAATCACTTTCCACAGAATATTCTAGCCAGGGATTGTCTTGATACCACCCACTGTGGAATGAACGCCCCACAGTTTTTGGGAAACCTTCAGCTGGCTGACAAGGTCCAATGAAGCAACAAAACTCAACAAATCTGTTAGAGTGATCTATGCGGTGCTTTTGAACATGTGCTGGATCAGTGGGATGTTTTAATGAAGATAGGAGGGCATAATTGTTATTTGTTGTATCGTCATCTATTTTCTCTTGTATGTCTTCAACTTCATCATCACTTCTCTCCATATCACTGTTGTCAGTCTTCTCTCTGTCTTCATCATCACTATTTCCCTCCATATCATCCTCATTTCCCCTCTTGCTTTCTTCATCCTCTCTATTTCCCTCCATATCATCCTCATGTCCCTTCTCTCTGTCTTCATCATCACCATTTCCCTCCATATCAATATCTGTCTGTTCTGTGCCTTTAACTTCTTCCTCCCTGATTTCATCATCATTTTCCTCCTGAATATTTTCATCTTCTTTATCCTCTATCTGCCTTGTATCCCTCGGCTCTCTGGTATCTCCATCACCACTTTCTGTATTGTCTTTATCTAAGATAGAGCAAATAACAATAGTACTGTACTAGTTGAATATAATTGTACTGTGTACTGTATTGTATTATAAGTGGCCCAAATGTATTATCAAATAGTAGGCCAACGAAGGTCTACGGTTGGTCAATTCAGATGCTGGTGAATTAAACCTTGAGAACCATTTTTCTGTAAAAATCAAGCATTCTTGATCATGTTAGCATCAAATTCTCTGTGATAATCCAAACAGGCTCTGTGTGATACAATACTAACAGTGAAGAGTAGCCTATGAGCCTACACATACCTCTATCATGATCTCCTTTGTTTCCTTGGATCCAATCTTTCAAAGACAAGCTGCCTTTTGCAGCAGTTTCTAGCTGCTTTTTTAACAACTTTCTGTTTTCTTTCTTTAATGGGCATTCTGAATCTGTAATCATAGAATATGCAGGTGTAGCGTGTATACTCTCTCTTGCGTTGTGATAACAGACGGCGCTGAATCTCTTTGGCTACCACAGCCATTTATTCTGATGAATAGCAGAACAAGCGTGTCTCACAGTCAGTTGTTATATAGAGAGCTCCAGTTAGCATGAAACCAGAAATTATTCAGTTGACTGGTCCCTTTTCACAGGTATAGCATAAAAGTTCTCGAGCTACTACAACTAGACTAGCAAGCTAGCACAACGTGGTGAGCTATTTCACTTTAAAGCTAAAACAAAAGTAACAAAACAAAATGGTCTCTAATATAAAATTAGAGACCTCCCGTGTGTATTTAATGCATGCATACTAACATATTATTACAGTTACAATCACAAATTACAACACATTTATATAGCTATAACAGTGGAGCTCAGTATATGTGACTTACCACTAAACAGTCTACTGCAGACTGGTGATGGTATGTAAGAACGTGCCCTGAAGTCTGCAGAATTGCACCAATAGATGGTGCTTGTGTTACATGGAAAAGCCTGTCTGACTAGCTAGATGAAAAGACACTTTTTAATGGCAAGTGGAATTATTAACTCCGCTACACAGGGTTTCCCCCCAAAAAAGTGTTAGGCCCAGGTCAAGTACATTTTACTGGTGGCCGGTGGACCGGTGTAGACAGACTGATAGCAGCATAATAAGATAATGCCCGATAGTTTCTGTGATGGCAGGGTCAGGGCACTCTTGAGGGCTTGTGTTACATGGAAAAGCCTGTCTGACTAGCTAGATGAAAAGACACTTTTTAATGGCAAGTGGAATTATTAACTCCGCTACACAGGGTTTCCCCCAAAAAAAGTGTTAGGCCCAGGTCAATTAAATTTTAATGGTGGCCGGTGGACCGGTGTAGACAGACTGATAGCAGCATAATAAGATAATGCCCGATAGTTTCTGTGATGGCAGGGTCAGGGCACTCTTGAGGGCAGTTTAGCACACGTTTTGGCACCGGAGAGGGCACTGGAGGGCAGTTTAGCACGCGTTTTGGTTTCCAAAGGGACTCTTGAGGGAACTTTAGCACGCGTTTTGGCTCCCAAGGGGACCCTTTAGACCTTTAGCACGTGTTTTGGTTCCCGAGAGGACACTTGAGGGCAGTTTAGCACGCGTTTTGGCTCCCAAAGGAACACTTGAGGGCACTCTAGCACGCGGTTTGGTTCCCAAGGGAACCCTTTAGCACATGTTTTGGTTCCCGAAAGGACACTTGAGGGCAGTTTAGCACGCGCTTTGGCGCCCGAGAGGGCACTTGAGGGCACTCTAGCACGCGTTTTGGCTCCCAAAGGAACACTTGAGGGCACTCTAGCACGTGTTTTGGCTTCCAAGGGGGCAGTTTAGCACACGTTTTGGTTCCCGAAAGGCCACTTGAGGGCAGTTTAGCACGCGTTTTGGCTCCTGAGTGGGCACTTTAGCACGTGTTTTTCAACAATTGGGCCACAAGGGGGGGCTCTGCCTTTGTACAGTGAACGTAACTTGGGCAAGATGGGCTTGTTTTTAGCCGGTGGTGGGCCGGCGGTGCAGGCAAAATTGTCCAGGTGGATTTTTGTGTCCCACTCCGCCCCTGACAAGGAAGATCAATGACCATCCTGGTGTGTCGAAGTGCAGAAATGCGTAAATGTTTTACATTCCTTATGTCACACGGTAACAATGTTTTGGACCATTTTCCTTGAACTATTCAACTAGCACGCGTTTTCTTCAAGGATGTCAGATATATTTAGTTTTCAGGTAAGTTTGTTTGCGCCATAAATGCGGATATATTAGCCAAGTGTTTTTAAATGGATTGGTTGGCTTATTATTTATTAGTTTTGCGGTATTTCTTCATCGAAAATCTACAAACGTAGGAAGACGCTTTGGTAGATAAGGGAAACAAGCCCCTTGTTTTCAAGCGCTGGCGCGCAGAAAAGTTTCAGGACTAGCAGAGTTTTTGGATATGGCCAATGAATGCTCAGATGGCCATGAACGACGTCTTCATTAACCAATGGCATTAGCATTAGCCAATGGATGTTTGAGTAGGCGGAGAAAATACCGGATATAAACGTTCCAGCCCTCCTTTACCCCGTATCTTCGCAACGGATAAATGAAAGGACTGTACGTATTGGTCATATTTGTTGATGTTTGCATAGATCTATTCCCTATATGTCTACCAGACATTCCTTGTAATGCCTCAAATAATTAAGTCATTTTATAGTGCACAAACAACTGCACGATTAGCTGGCTGTCTTATTTACACAATGGGTTCTATGCCACTGCATGCGAAGAAACATCCTTGAGACAATCAGCTAATGTTAACTATAATTGAACGTTTTAGTCAGCCAGAATAGTGCTCATACATCAGCCTACTTATGGTGTCTAAATCTATGATTACCTTTCAGACAACGTTGATACCATATTCAAGCCACAGGGCACATGGTGTCACTTTATTGTTTAGATTTTGTGATGGTTGCATTAGGTGGTCAGGTCTAGGTTGTAAACCTAAAAACGAATCTATTGATCGTAAACTTTGAAATAAAGAAAGTTATGGTTGTTTAGATTCAGGTCTTTATAGATTAACCTATGAGCTCTGAATAGTGCTCTAACCGTAGCTGAATAACAGAATCGGTCTTCTTGTACAAAAGTTTGCTACTTGTGACTTCAGCTAGCTAAATTCTTTAGGTGGAGCTGATCTGATCTGCGTAAGCCCTTCGCAACACTGATCTGTTTATTTTAGGGGAGAGAAGTTATGGATGCTACACAGGTGATCCAAGATTTCCCCCTTGTTGATGAAGAAGATGACGATAGCGGCGATGAAGAGGCACTGCCAGTGGCTAAGCTTAAAGTTTTCAAAAATGAACATGTCCCAGAGACTGGTGAGTTATTTATTTTTCAGAATGCACTTGTTCAGTTTTTTCAATTTGTGGATGGAATAATGCGAACAAAGGGATCCATCCAGCTGTTAGACTGTTAGCTACGTTCTACCTAATGTTGGGTAAAGAGTTTTTGATTATTTTTAAACCAGGCTCCTTAGCAATCCAGATGTATAGTGTGCTTTTCAGTCACTTGCCTTGCCTCTTCACTTACTGTCCCTTTTACCATCCCTTCTTTTTTCAGAGTTGCTCCTTTACCCGGGAGAGAATGTCCTGGGCCGTGATGCTGCCTTCTGCACTGTGCACTTGCCTGCCCCATCAATGTCCAAGCGTCACGCCATAATATCCATTACTGTGTTTCGTTCGAAAGGACAATGTTCAGAGGAAGCCAGAGAAGCACTCATCTGGGATATGGGCAGCCTGAATGGCACCAGGAAAGGGCATTGGAAGCTCGAACCCCATGTGCGCTATGCCCTGAGCGAGGGGGATAAAGTGACACTAGCCGATCTGCCGTGCCAGTATGTCCGTGTCGGACCAGCCGAAGGAAAGAACGGTCAGGGTAAAGCAGGGACACCAGACTGCCTTGTTAGAGAGAGGGGTGAGGAGACCCGACTGCCTCAGGGTGAGAGTAACGAGGTCAATCTGAGGACTGACATGGGCACAGAGGCTGACAGAGCAGTGGAAGGTGCAGTCAATGGGGAGAGGGGTTTTCTAACACCCAGAAGTGAACAGGGTGCTGCCAAACCAAGACGCAGCCAAGAGATGCCCCCAGTGCCGGAGCAGAAGGACCAAACCCCTTTCCCCCTGGTGCCTGAATCTGACTCGGAGTCTGATGGAGAGAAAGAGGGAAGGAGGCCGAGAGCAGGCAAATGTCTAGGTAAGTATGCTGTATTGGCTTATATAAATCTGCTAATCTGCATTATTAACCATATGTTATTAACCATAACATCCTTCAGTATTATGTTTCTTTGTACGGACAGAGTTCTTTTGGTTTTGGTTTATTGTATTTGTTTTGGAATTTGCTATTTACAGTTCATGCATGGTTGTAACTATTGTGCTGTATAAAATCACATGTCTGTCCATTTGAAAAGCAAATGCAATGTAGTTTGCTCTTATGGCGTTAAAAAATGAGGACATCCTTAAAGAATCTGAGCCTTAAAAGCAGACAGTATACTTTAGGCTTTGTTGTCAGGGACAACCCCTCCATCTCTCCTGGAATATAAAAAACAACAGTGAATAAAGACATCTTTCTCTCTCCTCCTGTGTAGTGTCTTCGGATTCAGACTCTCCAAGGCTGCCCCAGCCCGCTTGCTCAACATTCCAGAGTCCGTCAGGTGCTGCTTACATTCCAGAGAGGTATAACTATTTCTCATTCTCTCCTAAATTGGAATACAATTTGTATCTAAAACTCTTTATCATGCACAGTCATAAAAAGCCACTTTAGTACTGCAGTTTATATGGGCCATTCTACCGAATTGATGCAAAGTCATGTCGGATATATTTTGAGTTTTTTTATGGTTTATTCCCAAATCTTTGTCCGTATGTATATTGTACCATATCTAAAGTACACATATCTAGTAAAATAACAGTCAAGTTTTATATTGTATTTTCAGAATGTGTTGGAATGTTTTTCCTCTTCCAAAAATTGTCACTACCGAAACATCACATTTACTATAGTAAAAAAGTATTATTATTGACCTGTTCAGATTGTGTTTCCTTCCCTTCTCTGAAGAGTATTTTTACAAATATTTCTTGAAGGTTTTCACAATGAAATCCATAGAAATTATTAATTTTTTACCAAATTTTCAAGTTCAATTAATCTGTTTCGGTAGTGACTGCACTGTTTCGGTAGTGACTGCACTGTTGGATGGATTTTCATTTCTCTGCCAAAATCATCCAAAAGGTGCTCTGGGCCGCCCTTTAGTCCACACAACACATTTATTTAAAAATGATGGGATTGAACTACTTACCATTTCATTTTGTCACTACCAAAATCATCTGGTCACTACCATATGTTTCGGTAGTGACTGTTTCGGTAGTGACAATTCTAGCTAACTTTAAGCATAAATAAAGAATTCTAGCAAGCACACGGCTTGCAAACACATCTTTGAAGAGGTGAACACACATACAAACATAAGATTTTCCATGAAACCCCAAAAGGTTTACTTAATTGAAGAAAACATGCGTTTCGGTAGTGACAATTCTTAAGGTTACACGTCGATTTTCAGACTTTGGAACACATTTATATAAAAACTATAGGATTTAGCTACTTACCATTCAACCATGAGGGACAGAGATGCAGTGTCACTGCATGGTCAAAAATGCAGAGTCGTGGCTAAAACACAGGCTCAGCCAATGGACTAAAACTCTTGTGTTTCGGTAGTGACATGAAAACTAGGGACATGATTTTTTGAGTATAGTAAATTGATTTAAAAATGAAACCCACAATAAATCTAAATATTCCAAGTTCTGTTTCAACCCAATCATAAAGATCTTTGAAATTAAATCATTGAAAAAAATCTAAAAAAAATGTAAAGTGTTATTTAAAGGCATTGAAATTTAGATGTCAGGGTTGGGGACAGCTACTTCCCAATAGAAAGTACCCTATAAATGATGATTTTGTATATATTTAGCTTATCACTATCTCATGCAATGCATTGGGTTTATAAAGACCATAACATTTTCTAATTAATTATCTATGCCTAAATACCTAATTGTTTTGTAAATAGTTTTTATTGTTGAGGGACTGCATATTACACGAATTCGGTAGAATGGCCCATATAGTACATGGAAACAAGTCTTTTGACAGTATCTTAAGATAATGCTTTGCTTAACATTCTCCTTGTCCTCACATTAGTACAGTAGTTTGACCGCTGGTTGAGGTTGTATTTGTGGAACAAACATGTTATGTAACTGAGTTTTGCTGGTGGCTTATGCAGCCCTTCTTCCTCAGTGAGGGGGAGAGTGAACGAGACCGTGAGCTCAGGAGAATCTATCTGGACTGACAGGAGCACTGGGGCAGCACCCATAAAGCCCAGGCCAGACCCTCTGGAGTTTAACATGGACAGTGACACTGATGTGGAGGAAGAGGAGGAAAACGGGCAGATGAAGAACCCACCAGAATCTGTGAATGAAGAGGCCAGTGCGAAGTTGGTGTCGGGAATACCCACCTCACCTGCCACCAAACTTCCAGATTTTCTTATGGACAGTGATACCGACGCTGAGGGAGATGACCATGAGACATCAGCCACTAATTTTACCAAGGCTTCAGTCAGTGGAGTGAGTGAGAAGCCACTTAGTCCTGCTGCTGCTGATGCTGCTGCTGCGTCAGAGTTTCACTTGGAGAGTGACACAGATGTGGAGGATGAGGATGCAGTTCCCAAGACTGTACTTGTGGATCCTCTACCAGCTTGCCTGGTCCCAAGCAGTGATGTTACCGAATCCAGGCCAGCAAATGTGTCCTTGTCAGAATTCCACATGGACAGTGACACGGATATGGAAGAGGAGGGGGAGGTTGCACAAGCAGATGTCGGCGCTGCAAGTCCTTCCACGGCTTTGGTCAAGCCAGAGAAGCATCTGTTCCACGACCACTCTGATTCAGTAGGCACCACAGACGATGTTCCGTTCAAGTCTGGTATTAGCAAAAACACAGAGGCCTGCGTCAGCCAACAACATAAACCTTTGCCTGCCTTGGAGATCCAGGCTGACAGTGACACAGATGTGGAGGATGAGAATGTGAGGCAGCTAGTGATCCCCTTTGGAACATCAGGCTCCCCACATCCGCCTGGACTCCAGCCCACTCCTGAGGCGACCCACGGTGCTCCAGACCCCACAGCTGGAGCTGCAGAGTCAGACCAGGACACAGATGTAGAGGAGGGGGCTGCAGTCTCAGTAGGGGGGAAGCAGGAGGTTGCACCAGCAAACCCAGATGATTTCAACATGGACAGCGATACTGATGTGGAAGAGGAGCCCAAAGAGGTCACCGGTACTTGGAAGGCTGGGTCAAGGGCCTCTACAGCTGGAGTCCAGTCCTCAACCCCAGTTGGAGCAGGTGGGATTACACACAGTTCATGTGTATATATACAAAGACAACCAATACAATATCATGTAATACAATACTGTAAAGAGGTAAAGTTAGGTGCAGTTCAGAGATGTGTTTAATCACGTTGATAGACGATCCATTTAAATATTGTCCACTGCACAGGATTTAATTTGATATTAATATAAGGTGTGTTCTACAGTTTGAGAACAACAGTTAGAGGAAATGTTTACGGTTAAGGTTATCTCCAAAACTCCTCAGGCTGTCTCAAAAGTCACATGAATGTTACAAGACATTGAAACCCCCATTCCAGAGTGAATAGCCCTAATGGGAATGACTTTTGTATCTATTCTCCACATGACAGATACCATCGAAATGGATTTGAGTAGGGTTTAAAAACTAGCTCTAGCTACCTAATTTACTAAATAACTAAAAACATACATCCAAAACATAAAATGTTGCTTTAATTAAGTCATATAGCATTCATGCATCATTAAATTGTTGAATAGTTATCTAAGTACTGGCACCATTCCAATAACTGTTGGGTGTTTTGTGTTTCTTCTTTTGAATGCAGGCCTGCAACTAGAGGAGATGGAGACTCAGCTCTTCCTCAGTCCATCAGATCATTTTGCACGTACGTCTCTATGTCAGATATCTCTCACACGTAAGAGCTGTCTGTGGTTACGAGGCTGCTCTACATTTCTGTGATGTCTCTTGTGTGTCAAAAGCAGGTCATCAAGCTATTTGTATTTATACACATCAGCTAATGGCCCTTCCCCTTCTCTTCATCCTTAGGCCCCATTGGCCGTCCACCCTTCAACCCAGTCGTGACCTCTGAGGACAGTCAAGAAGATGACTTTGTCCCAGAAACCCAGTCCTTCGTGACTGAGCCTGAGGGTTGCGGTGTTGCCGGGGTGAGTGCTCTTGATGAGACTGCTCTGGAGGAGACGCAGCTGTTCTGCACAGGCAGCCTCACAGAGAGATCCACACAGCTCCGGCTCAGCCTTATGGACCATCTTCATCAGCTGGGCACAGAAAGCACTCAGTCTTACACTCTGCCCAAGATCAGGGATTCTGAGGAAGAGGAGGACGGTGACCTGGAAGCCACCCAGGACTACGGAGCTCTGCAGGCTACACAAGCCTTCGCCAGAGAGACGGTGAAAGTTGAAGAGGAGGCCCATGTAGACAGTGCCACTGCAGAAACTCAGGCCTTCTTCATAACTACAGGAAGGAGCTCTGAGAGTGTTGATGGCAGTGCTGAAGCCATGCCCCCGGCTCAGAGGGATGTATTGCAGGGGTCGGCAGGGCCAGAGGCAGAGGAGGTGGCCACCCAGCTGATGGAGTCTGACGTCTACTCCCATATCTCCACTGCTGACACCGTTATCCTACAGCGAAGCCAGAAGCTGGGGGGTGAAGAGGCTGGAAGAATGCCTGACGCAACTTCAACTGACCTGGTAGGTAACGCTACCACCAGTGAAGCCAAACAAGGAAATGAACCTGCTGCAGATTTCTACATGGACAGTGACACAGATGTGGATGAGGAGAAAGATGATTGCTTGAAGGAGGTGCAGGCAGAATCGAACTCCCCACGGCCCACAACGACACAGATCAAGGCCACGGAAATTCAGCTCCACAGTGACTCAGACTCTGCAGACACCTGTGATGATGATCCATACAAGCCTGGCACGAGCACAACCACTGTGACCTCCACAGATGGCGCAAACAACTCCTGTGCTGAAACCCAACCCATGTCTACCATTGATGATGATGAGGAGGAAGAAATACCAAAGGTAGCACCTGCTAAAAGAAAAGGCAGGGCACGCAGAGGGCTATGGCATCATGGTAGCCAACCTTATGGGACACTTCTCATTGCTGAAACACAGCCAATTGCCATGAACGATGATGATGATGATGGTGATAACAGAGATGAAGCATCAAAACCTGCATCCCCCAAAAGAAGCAGGAGGTCACGCAGAGGGAAGGGGAGGCAGGCGGGAGACGAGAGTGAGCCTTCTGAGGTAACTTCTAGCTCCTGCCTCTCTACTGCTCAGACTCAGCCCATGGCCAGTCTGGATGAGGACGAGGAGGAGGAACCGAAGCCAGCCGGCCCCATAAGGAAAGGAAGGATGCGCAGAGGCAGAGGGGCTCAGGTGGAGGATGGGACAGAGCGTGCTGAGACTCAGCTCAGCTCCTGCCTCTCTGTAGCTGAAACTCCGCCCATATCTGCCTCTGCTGATGAGAAGGGTTGTGACGAGGGGGAACCAAGACCTGCGTCCTCCAAAGGGAAGGGGAAGCAGCAGGCGGAAGAAGAGAGTGAGCCTGCTGAGATGCCTTCAAGCACTCATCTGTCCACTGCTGAAACACAGCCTATGGCCAAACATCAGGAGGAGGAGGAGGAGGAGGAGATGGAGGATGGGCAGCCAGGCTCTTCCTCATCCAGAGTGAAAACACGTGGGGCAGGGAAAGAGCCTGTTGTTGCAAGAAGCACCAGAGGCAGAGGTAAAGTGGAGGAAGAGAGGCAGGGAGAAGAGATAGATGAGGGGACGAGTGCAGAGCTGAAGAGGCAGACCAGGAGCAAGACTCCTGCAGGGAAGAAAGGAGGGCGGAAGAGAGGAGAGGAGGATACTGAAGAAAAACCTGTTCAGGACATCCGGAGGGGTAGAGGAAAGAAGAGTGTGGTGCAACAGAGAGGAGAGCAAGAAGAGCGTGAGAGGTCGGAGAGAGAGAACGAACAGCAGGAGAAAGAAAGGATAGAAGGGGAGCGAAAAGAACAGGAAGAAAAAGTTGAAAGAGAAGAGAGGGAAATACTTGAAAAAGAAGAGAAAGAGAGAAAAGGTCAAGAGGAGGAAGAAAGGGTGGAGAAGGAAAGATTAGAGAGGGAGCAGAGAGAGAAAGAGGAGATGGAGAAAAAAGAGGCTGAGGAGGGAGAGAGAGTGGAGAAGGAGAGGTTTGAGAAAGAAAGAAAAGAAGAAAAGGAAAGGGAAAGACTGGAGAGGGAGAAGAGAGAGAAAGAGGAAAGGGAGAAAAAAGAGGCTGAGAAGAGAGTGGAGAAGGAGAGTTTTGAAAAAGAAAGAAAAGAAAAAGAAGAAAAGGAGAAAATAGAGAGAGAGAGAAGAGTGGCAGAAGGTAAGGAGAAAAAAGAGGCTGAGGAGAGAGAAAGGATGGAGAAGGAGAGGATTGAAAAAGAAAGAAAAGAAGAAAATGAAAGGGAGAAGAGGAAGGAAGAGAAAGACAAAACGGAAACCAATGACGGGTTAGCAAAAGAGAAAATGGAGCATACTAAAATGGAGAAACAAGAGAGTGATTATAAACCCCAAACCTCCACACGAGGAAGGCGAACAGCCACCAGACGTGCAGCTCTGGCGCCCCCCAGTGGGCAGGGGGAGCCAATGCCTCCTAGTGATGACTGCCCTGCCAGGAGGACTCGCTCACGCTCCAGCTCCTCTAACTCTGTCAGCTCTGAGAGATCCACGTCCAGCGTGCGCAGCAGCACCAGCATGCAGGGGACGCCAGAAACACACAACTCCAGACGCTCCTCCAGAAGGCCTGCAAGAGCTCCCCCTGGTGGAGAAGAGCCACCAACACTGGCGGATTGTTTAAGTGAGTCAATGTCTGGAAGAAAATCTCAAAGACCATCTACCTCCAGTAACTCGGCGTGCTCGGAAGTGTCTGAAGCAGTCAGTGAAGCAAGTCAAAATAAGGGACGAGGGAGAGGTAGAGGAAGAGGTAGAGGAAGAGGTAGAGGTAGGAAGAGTTTGAGGGGGAGTGACCCAGGACCAGAGGCAGAACCTGAATCAGCTCCATCAGAACCTCAAGTTGAGGAAGCTTCAGCCACCAAGACCTCAGGCCGTAAGACGGGGGCCACAGATAAGGTGACTGACAGTGGGTCCCCTGGGGCCAAAAGTGCTAACATCCCTGCTAAAGAGGAAGTTGGTCCTGTTGCAAGAGGCAGAAAGGGAGCCAAGTCATCGACGCCAGACTCAGGAGCCACAGGAGAGGGCAGTCAAACTGCAGCACTTGAGAGCAGCCCAAAAGGAGATTCCATCCCTCAGAAAACAAAGAGCAGAGTTCGAGGCAGGAATCAGAAGGCTGGCACTTCAGCAGAGGAGGACAGCGAAAGTATAGATGTCAAAAGCACTGATGTTTCTATGGCAACTAGTCAAGGCAGAGGTAAGAAGAGGGGTTCCAATGAAGAGACTGAAGAATTTGATGAGACCGAGGAGATCCGATTCAAGATTCCTCGCTCAAAGGGCAAAGCCCCAAAAGGACAAAAGAAAACAGAGAATGAGAATAATATTGGAGCGGGGGAGCCAGAGAAGAAAGATGAGGAGGTGGCCCCTGGCCCGGTTCAGAAGAAGGGAAGAGGTCGGCAGAAAAAGAATGAAGTGAAAAAGGAGGTGGAAGAGAGTGAGATAGCAGCAACAGCATCCACTTCTAGCACCATGGAGCAACCAAATGAATCTGAGGTAACCTGCTCTCCCTGTTATCCACTATCTCTGTCTTCCTCTCTCTCTGTTTTTCTTCTCTCTCTGTCTCCCTTTCTCTCCGTCTTCCGCTCTCTCGGTCTTCCTCTCTCTCTGTCTTCCTCTCTCTTTGTCTTCCTCTCTCCTGCTGCCTCTCTTATTCACACCTCCATAACTTATCCTTCCTTCTCACCTTGCCCCTCTTTTACTCACTCTCATCTCCCCCTCCCTCCCTTGTTTTGTGTCTCAATCCATATTTCCCCCTTCCCCCATCTCAATTCCTTTCCCTCACTCCACACTCCCCGGTACATATTATCTGTCCTACTCCCAGTCTTCTCCATGTCTTTCCATCTCTCCTCCCTCCCTCCTCATCTCCATCTCCCTCCATCACAGTTAGGGCCATTTCCCCTGCGGTGGCCTGACTCAGCGTCTCCATGGTTATGAGCTGTCAGTGGTGGCTGTGAAGGAAGAACTCAAAGCTCCCTGACAGTGGCTCTGGCCTTTAGTGACCTGCACGCATCGGTGGACACTCTCATTCACTTCAGCCTCAAGATGCTGGCTGTGCTACCTAAATTACCACTTCTGACACCATCTCTCTTTCTCTCCGTCTTTGTTTACTTCATCTTCCCCTCTTTCTTTCTCACACTTTCCTTCTCATCCTCTCTGTCTCCTGCCAGCCGGAGGAGTCCTCAGAGAAGAGATCTAGGAAGCATGATGCTGCCGCTGCTGAGTCGCCCACTCCGGCCAAGTCCGCCCGACGCTCTTTGAGCACCTCACGCCAGGCATACAAGGTGAGCAGCAAACAGATATACACACACACACACACACACACACACACACACACACACATATGCAGAAACAGACACAGACATAAACACACAGAATTACATACTCACACACACAAAACAATGCAACACAAGCTTTTACTCAATTAAAATGCAGCTCTTTACTCTGTCATTTAATTTATCACTGATTATGCCCATCCATGATCTAATTTGAGCTGCACAAGAGTAAACAAACACTGAAACAGCTGACTCTCCAACCACATCCTCTCTGTCCCAGGTGCTGTTCACTGGGGTGACTGATGAGTCGGGGGAGGCTGTAGTGACCCGTTTAGGGGGCAGCATTGCGAAAGGTGTGAATGATATGACGCACCTGGTCACTGATGCAGTGCGACGGACGGTCAAGTTCATGTGTGCAGTGGCCAGAGGGGTGCCTATTGTCACGCCCGATTGGCTGAAGAAGGTAGGTTAACATTATGCATCACAGGCTGCCTCAAATAGCACACAGGGCAAACAAAATGGCTGGGATGGTGCAATGTAGACAAACCAATAGTTCAATTGTTTTAGAATTGCCATCTGTGTTGCATTTTCTTCTTTGCACTAACTCCACTAAACTGTCCCTGCTACCTTTGTTTGCCACCATTGTTTTTCTATACTCAGGCAGACTATATATAGGCAGAATGTAGACTATTGACACCTTAATGGAATTGCTGTGTCATATCCACGTGGTGCTGTTAGGTGAAGGATTACTTGGCTATGAATAACGTATTCAACAGAATATTACATTAATAGTATATATTCTTTCCTTACTATGTTTTTTATGGTCTAGGCCAGGGACATGTTTGCATGTTTCCTTTTGGTAAAATTCAAACATCATATAAACATTCTCCCTGCCCAATCTGTTTCAACTGCATGTTATAGAATACTCTATGAGTACACTAAAGTCACTAAACCTGCCCGGTGCATCTTTTTTTGCAATCTTTCTGAATAACTCTGGTTCTCTTGCAGTGTGGAAGGGCTGGGAGCTTTCTGCCCCCTGGAGAGTTCCTGGTGAAGGACGTGGAGCAGGAGCGGAAGTTTAACTTCCTTCTGATGGAGTCTCTGAGTGTGGCCTGCAGTCAGCCCCTCCTACAGGTCTCCGCACTCTTACTGCTGTGGTACTCCACTTCTGTCCTCAGTGAAAGTTTAATCTAGAATAACATATAGCCTACTGAGGTCAGTGCTCTCCTGGTTTTAGTTCTCTAAAACAAACAAACAAACCAACAAACAAAAATCTACGGGCCTCGCCATTTTCACACTCTCTTCCTGTCTCTCTCTCTCTCTCTTTCTCTCTCTCTCTTTCTCTGCCTCTGTCACTCTTTGGTTCTGTCTCAGGGTTATGAGATTCATGTGACTCGGTCAGTGAAGCCTGAGCCAACACAGATGAAGGACATCATCACCAGCTCTGGGGCTCGCTACCTTCCCAGAATGCCCTCTGTCAACAAGGTAACTCTGTCTAACCCCAAATCAGTGCGCTGTTGTTTTTTATTTTTAAGTAGTGGTTAAAAAGTAATACAACTGTTTATTGAATATTGTTTGTTGAATAGACCACACACACACACAGCCACAGACACACACACATGTCGTATGTCTTTAGTCCAAGGTTAGGTTGGCAGACAGTCAGGAACTCGGGAAAGTGTCCAACGTAAGAAATAGGTTTTATTTCAGCATCACAGAACAGTCAACTCGCATGGTACACGAGAAGAATCTTTCAAAGTACTAAGCAGAAGCTCACTTCTTTTATACAATACAATTTACATGTAAACAATGACATATGGGATATGGGAGGGGGTGGGTGTGTCTAGAGGTAGGTATCAGTTTTGAGTGAATGGCTAATTAACCTGGTTAGAACTTTGACCCTGATTTAATCACATTGAATGAATGCCCTGACCCTGATTTAATCACATTGCTGGCTTTATACAAAAGGTCAGGAGGTAAGTTTGAGTATATCAAATTCAAAAACACTATGCTACTGAGAAGGAATAATTGGCAAAAGAAATCCACCATTGAAATCAAATGATAGAATGCACAATCCCATTATTTGCAATATACGGAAGAGCCATGTTTGATTGAAATTATTCTATCTCTCTACGGCCATTATATGTAGTGCTTCCTTAGGGTGTGGTCGTTTGCTTATCACAACACTGAATGGTATCTTTGAGAAAAGTGTTATTGATTGCTCTAACCAAGCATGAGGCCGTGCAGTCAGCGGTATGGTGATTGTGACCTGCAGGACCTGTGGTACTCTAGACCTCAGTGAATTATAGAATTGGATAAAGAATCATAAACACGTATTTCCAGGTATTGATTGTACATATTTATATATAATTCTTGGAACGCAGAGACAACAAAGACCTAGGGTTAGAGGATGATGACTACTAGAATTTTAATTATATGTGTCAGGTGTAATGGTACATCGGAGGAGAGGTTTTCCAGATCTTAACGGAGAGATTGTTTTTGAGTCCTCTCCTACAGAGGAGGAGTTGATACACAGTTTAGGGCCAACAAGTTCTCATTCCCAACCCGTCAGAATTTGCAGCTTGGTCAGTCGGAAAAGCGTCAAAAACCGAAGCAATATCTGCCTTCTAGCATCGATTTTCCACGTGCAATGTTATTTCATTGCGTCCTATCAGGCGTCATTTTTCGACTTGCAAGGGTGTTTCATTGATTCCTATTACACCGAAGCTGTCAAGTTCTCTAGTGTCTCAGAATACCAAAATATCTGTAATAACTTGTGTTCTGCTTCATGAAATACTATTTTTCTGTTATATTCTTACAACTTAACATTGATTTCTCGTTAGAAATGCAATCATAACATGTTTATTGTACGTCGTTTGACTTCACAAAGTATGTTCACGAGGAACGAAAATTCTCATTCACTTTAAATGGGGTGACGTCATCAGTTCCATCTTACCAAAATATGTGTAATTACTTGTGTTCTGCTTCATGAAAAACTGTTTAGTTGTTATATTCTTACAATTTAACATTGATTTCTCGTCAAAAATGCAATCATAACACGTTTATTTTACCCATAGTCTTTGAATGGGGTGACGTCATCAGTGGTTGTCCGTTTTGCGCCCCCCCACAGGACCCATAACGCTGGTTTTAGTAAGCTATGTATTTTTAAAATAACCATTTCTTGCTCAATTTTCATCCGATTTTTAAACAGTTTGGTTTGTTATAAAGGTCAGAGATGTAGTTATGACAGGACATACCTATGAATAATTGCGTTATTTTCTAAAGAATTATAGCCACGTTAATAACGTTTGTAACAAACCAAACCATTTTTAAATCCATTGAATAATTGGGCAAGTTACGGTTATTTAAAAAGTACATACCACTACCAACACAATGTTATGGGTGGGCGAGCTCATATACGTCTTAAGACATCTAGCCCTTATATCCATGGTTGTTGCAACGGAGCTGTGTTTTTTTCTGAATAAAAGGCGCAATAGCGTTTACATTTCTCACCCAAGTTGTTTTTATATTCAGAGTTTTATGATCTACGTGCATTTATTATTATGACTATGAGGATTAACAATACACACGAAGCATGTTATGTTGTCCTGTTACAGTTTTTCCCCCGAGAGGTTATATTTTATATTGATATTGATATACGCACATAAAAGCATTATAATATCAACCTCTTCGTCATACGAATGATTCCTTCACTGACCAAGGCTGTTAAACCATTGACTTCAATTCAATTAATTTATATAGTGCAAAAACAATCAAATTGACTCCTTAGAAGTGGTAATAGGGGAGGGGAAACATTGCAGAAAAATGGTAAAACCATTGCTGATATTCACCTCCAGGAACCTGAAGCAGCTGAACTTTTCCACTTTAGATTAGTTGATGTGTAGTGGTGCATGCTCCACCTCCTGCCATCTCCTAAAGAACATAATCATCCCCTTAGTCTTGCTGATGTTGAGAGTGAGGTTATTATCCTGAAACCATGTTGTCAGGGTATAAACCTCCCCTCTGTAGGCTGACTCGTCACTCTCAGTGATGAGGCCCACAATGGTTGTGTAGCAAACCTAACAATGAGATTGGAATGGTGCGTTGCCGCACGTCATGGGTGAACAACATCATGTGTGAACATGTACAACAGGAGGGGGCTGAGCACACAGCCTTGGTTGGTGCCTGTGTTGGTGATCACTGTGGCTGAGATACGGTCACCACTCTCACCACCTGTGGGCTGTGGCCTCCCCGTCAGGAAGTCGAATATCCACTTGCATAGGGAGATGTTAAGTCCCAGGTCCACAAGCTTGGAGACGAGTCTGGAGGGGATGATGGTGATGAATGCTGAACTGTAGTCAATAAACAGCATCCACACATACGTATTCCCTTTGTCCAGGTGGGAGAGCGGTGTGTGCAGTCAGCGAGATGGCATAGTCTGAAGACCTGTTGGACTGGTATGCTAACTGCATAGGGTCAAGGGTGGGGGGCAGTGAGGAGCAAATTCATGATTTGACTAGCTGCTCAAAGCACTTCATGATGACAGAGGTCAGTGTTACCGGGCGATAGTCACTCATGCAGGTGACCTTAGTGCTCTTAGGTACAGGAACGATGGTGTTCCTCTTGAAGCAGGTGGGAAGTACAGACAGGCTGAGGGAGAGGTTAAAGATGTCAGTGAAGACCCCTGCTATCTGGTCAGCACAACCCCTACCTGAAATGTCATCTGGGCCTTGTGATGGTTGGTTTTTTGAAGCAATGTCGCAAATGAGCTGAGCCTCCAACAGGGGAAGGTCCCTGCTCCGTGGAAAACATCCTGCCTCATCCCTGTTCCAAAAAAGCCACACCCCAGGGAGCTGAATGACTACAGGCCAGTCGCCCTAACATCACACATCTGCAAGACCATGGAACGACTGCTACTGCACATCATCAGACCCCAGGTACGCCATGTACTTGACCCGCTGCAGTTTGCCTACCAGGAGAAGGTGGGCGTGGAAGAAGATGCCATCATCTACCTGATGCACAGAGCACACTCTCATCTGGACAAGGGAAAAGGTGCTGTGAGAATCATGTTCTTTGATTTCTCCAGTGCCTTCAACACCATCCAGCCCCTCTGTCTGAATGACAAGCTCGTGCAGATGGCTGTGAAAGCTCACCTTGTATCCTGGGTCACGGACTACCTGACGGAGAGGCCGCAGTTTGTCAGGCTGAAAGACTGCGTATCTGAGACTGTGTGTGCAGCACCGGCGCTCCACAGGGGACTGTGCTCTCACCAGTGCTGTTCACCCTGTACACTTCAGACTTCACTTACAACACAGAGTCGTGCCACATACAGAAGTTCTCTGATGACTCTGCTGTTGTGGGGTGTATCAGGGATGGACAGGAGGCTGAGTACAGGAGCCTGGTGGACAACTTTGTTAGCTGAACTGGACTGGTCAGCTAACACAAATGCCATCTACAAGAAGGGCCAGAGCCGACTCTACTTTCTGAGGAGGCTGAGGTCCTTCAATGTCTGCAACAAACTCCTGCGCATGTTTTACCAGTCTGTTGTTGCCAGCGTCCTTTTCTATGCTGTGGTGTGCTGGGGAGGCAGCATAAAGAAGAGGGATGCAGGGCGACTTGACAGGCTGGTGAGAAAGGCAGGAGCTGTTGTTGGCACCAATCTGCACTCTCAACATCAGCAAGACTAAGGGGATGATTATGTTCTTTAGGAGATGGCAGGAGGTGGAGCATGCACCACTACACATCAACTAATCTAAAGTGGAAAAGTTCAGCTGCTTCAGGTTCCTGGAGGTGAATATCAGCAATGGTTTTACCATTTTTCTGCAATGTTTCCCCTCCCCTATTACCACTTATAAGGAGTCAATTTGATTGTTTTTGCACTATATAAATTAATTGAATTGAAGTCAATGGTTTAACAGCCTTGGTCAGTGAAGGAATCATTCGTATGACGAAGAGGTTGATATTATAATGCTTTTATGTGCGTATATCAATATCAATATAAAATATAGGCTAACCTCTCGGGGGGGGGGGGAAACTGTAACAGGACAACATAACATGCTTCTTGTGTATTGTTAATCCTCATAGTCATAATAATAAATGCACGTAGATCATAAAACTCTGAATATAAAAACGACTTGGGTGAGAAATGTAAACACTATTGCGCCTTTTATTCAGAAAAAAACACAGCTCCGTTGCAACAACCATGGATATAAGGGCTAGATGTCTTAAGACGTATATGAGCTCGCCCACCCATAACATTGTGTTGGTAGTGGTATGTACTTTTTAAATAACCGTAACTTGCCCAATTATTCAATGGATTTAAAAATGGTTTGGTTTGTTACAAACGTTATTAACGTGGCTATAATTCTTTAGAAAATAACGCAATTATTCATAGGTATGTCCTGTCATAACTACATCTCTGACCTTTATAACAAACCAAACTGTTTAAAAATCTGATGAAAATTGAGCAAGAAATGGTTATTTTAAAAATACATAGCTTACTAAAACCAGCGTTATGGGTCCTGTGGGGGGGCGCAAAACGGACAACCACTGATGACGTCACCCCATTCAAAGACTGGTAAAATAAACGTGTTATGATTGCATTTTTGACGAGAAATCAATGTTAAATTCATGAAGCAGAACACAAGTAATTACACATATTTTGGTAAAATGGAACTGATGACGTCACCCCATTTAAAGTGAATGAGAATTTTCGTTCCTCGTGAACATACTTCGTGAAGTCAAACGACGTACAATAAACATGTTATGATTGCATTTCTAACGAGAAATCAATGTTAAGTTGTAAGAATATAACAGAAAAACAGTATTTCATGAAGTAGAACACAAGTTATTACAGATATTTTGGTATTCTGAGACACTAGAGAACTTGACAGCTTCGGTGTAATAGGAATCAATGAAACACCCTTGCAAGTCGAAAAATGACGCCTGATAGGACGCAATGAAATAACATTGCACGTCGAAAATCGACGCTAGAAGGCAGTTATTGCTTCGGTTTTTGACGCTTTTCCGACTGACCAAGCTGCAAATTCTGACGAGTTGGGAATGAGAACGTGTTGTTAGGGCCCGATGTCTCCATGATTTGATAACTTCCCCATTTTAGTTTGGTCACAGAGCAGCGTGTTGCAGTGAATGTGGATGTCTCTTCTGTGTTATCATTTTCCTGTAATTCTCCTTGGCTTTGAGTCTCAGTGTCATTGTAGTGTCCTGTAAAACTGATGAAGTTCTGGCCTGCCTTTCTCCTCTGTAGACCCAGACAGTGGTGGTGTCGTGTACGGAGGACGCTGCCCTCTGCTGCCCCGCTGTGGCGGCCTCCGTGCCCGTGGTCACCTCCGAGTTCCTCCTGACGGGCATCCTCCAGCAGCGGGCCGACGTGGTTGCCCACGCTCTCACGATACCTCAGGCGCCTGCCAGGGGGAGAAAGAAGACATAACGCTGGCTGGAATCTAATAGGCTAGGATAGGCTGGTGCTGTGTTCACCAGCAGGGCAGCAGAACTTTCCATGGTGGAAGTGAGTGAAGAGATTGCCCCCACACCACCCTCCTGGGTCTTCAGACGAGAGGGAATGTTCCTTTACCGGACCTGTTCCTTTGGCTTCTTTCACTGGTTTCAGTATCAGAGTCTGTCCAGCTGCGTTGTACTCAATGCTGCTTGGATCCCTGGAATGTATGGCATCATCTGTAATATCCATTTAGATGACATGTAGTCAGGATGTTTTTTAATGATTGATTGAATTGCCTGTTGATTGACTGGAAAGGTTTTTGCACTTTCACAGACACACAAATTCACCCAAATTAAGATGAAATTGCTGTTGCATTAAATGTTAGCATTCTTATATTAGCCAGTAATGCCTTCAACAAGGGGGTCACGTATCAATAAAATATATATATTTTGCAGATTTTCCGTGGTCCTGTTTCTGCTACCGACAGTACACAAGCCA
The DNA here is from genome assembly GCF_963457725.1 of Sprattus sprattus. Lineage (NCBI taxonomy): Eukaryota > Metazoa > Chordata > Actinopteri > Clupeiformes > Clupeidae > Sprattus > Sprattus sprattus. The sequence continues at coordinate 5,667,707 of NC_137917.1, read as the reverse complement.
AATGAGAATAGGTAGGATGTAAGTTTTTATTGGTTGCTTGGCTGGATCAGGAGCACTTACTAAGGTTCTTCTCAGTAATTATCCCCTAGTAGTACTTATTAGATGTGACAGAAGTAAATCCCCCTGCAGCTCTTTACTTTGTCATTTGCTGGCATCAGCAGTGGGGGGCTCAGAGCCTATCCGCCATGTTTATCTAAGTCATAACATCTTTGCTGGGGGGGACTGCCTGTGTATGAAGTTCAAGACTCATTTCATAGTCACTCCACTATCTTATTAAACACTTGTTGTGATAACTGAAATAATAATTCAATTGAAGATCATTGTAGCTGATTACCATCTTAATTGGACCTTCAAGAAGCCCTTGGATACACAAGACTCAGCTGGTAACCCAAGTTCAAGTTTATTATCATATACTCATAAACAGCATTTATGAGTAATGAAATTATTTTCTGCTCAATGTCCGTTCAATTTAGAGAATAGAATAAATTAAAGAATGGAGAATGGAGAATAAGGGTAGGAAAAAAAAAAGAAAAGAAAATTGTAGTGCAAAAAAGGTATCTCAAGGACAGTTCAGCATCCTGATGGCATGTGGGTAAAAACTATCCCTGTATCTGCTGGTACGGGTTCACATGCTCTTGTATCGCCTTCCAGAAGGCAGGAAGGAGAAAAGACTGTGGCAGGGATGACTAGGGTCAGAGATGATCCGCTTGGCTTTTCCTCTGCAGCGCTGGCTGTAAAGGTCCTGAATGGATGTTAATGCAGTCCTTGTAATACGCTGTGCAGATTTGACCACTCTTTGTAGAGTCTTCCTGTCCTGGGCAGTGCTGTTGCCAAACCATGTTGTGATGCCACCAGTCAGAATGCTCTCAATGGTGCAGCGGTAAAAAATTGGTCAGAATAGTGCAGTCCATGCCAAATTTCGGCAGTCGCCGCAGAAAAAAGAGCCTCTGCTTCGCTGTCCTTGTAACCACACCAATATGGTGTGTCCAGCTTAGATCCTCGCTGATGTCGATACCAAGAAACTTTTGACTCTCTCCACAGCTGTGCCCCCGATGTGAATGGGTGCATGTTCTCCCTGCAGCCGCCTGTAGTCCACTATCAACTCCTTGGTTTTTGCTACATTATCAGCAGGATGTTATCCTAACACCAGGATGTCATTGTTGCCACCTCTGCTCCGAAGGCAGACTCATCACCATTCTTGATGCAGCCGATAATGGTGGTGTCATCAGCCAACTTAATGATGGTGTTGGAGCTGTTATTGGCTGCACAATCATAGGTGAACAGGGAGTACAACAGTGGGCTTAACACACAACCTTGTGGGGCACCAGTGCTGAGTGTGAGACTGGTGGAGGTGATGTTACCTAGCCGTACTGCCTGAGACCTGTCTGTCAGGAAGTTCTATAACCAGCTGCACATGGAGGGACTGATGTTCAGGTCCTGTAGTTTCATGATCAGCCTGGATGGTACTATGGTGTTAAAGGCCGAGCTGAAGCCGATGAAGAGCATCCGCACGCACGTGTTGTTCTGATCCAGGTGAGAGAGAGCAGTGTTCAAGGCCAAAGCGACAGCATCATCTGCAGACCTGTTCGGCCTATATGCAAAGTGGAGTGGGTCTAATGCAGTGGACAGGCAGGATGTTATGTGGTCTTTCACTAATCTCTCAAAGCATATCATCACAACAGAGATTAGTGCGACAGGGCGGTAATCATTGAGGCAGCTCACTGATGGTTTCTAAGGGACCGGGATGATGGTGGTCCTCTTGAAGCTGTTGGGGACCACAGACTGGGACAGGGAGAGGTTAAAGTCAGTGAACACCGCTGCCAGTTCAGGAGCACAGGCCTTGAAAACACAGCCAGAGATGTTGTCAGGTCCTGGAGCTTTATGAACATTCACTCTCCTGAATGACTTTCACACATCAATCACAGATACCTGGAGAGGGCAGCTGTCTTGCTCCAGCAGTACCTCTGACCTGGTGTGAGACTCAAATCGAGCATAAAAGGTGTTCAGCTCTTCTGCAAGAGTAACAGAGAGACAGAGAACCCAAAAGGAAAATTACTTTAGCTCCTGTTGACTTGGCAACCCGCTCATCGGTGTCTTTGCCGTAACCTTCAGAAGGTTTGTTCAGAGACATTTTAAGTAGTCAGGTATTCATTAGACCACTTTAGACAATCGATTCCCCACTGTTTAGCCTATGTCACTCTTGGTGTTTGCTCACGGATAATATCAGCATGCATACAGGCACTTTACTTTCTCCTTGATCCTCTATCTCAGGCCATCGCGATCAGATCTTTTGATTGCTATAATAAAAAATGCTCAAGCATGCATGGTGCTCTACTCTCGCTATTAAAAAAAATGCCATATGCAATATTACCCTTCTTTAATACGTATATGACATTATATAGCCTTTTATTATTATTATTATTATTATTATTATCATCATCATGATAACGACAATAACAATATGTCATTATTATACTGTATTAATATAGCCTATATCCAGTTGTTACTCAAACTGTGACTTTCAGGTGTGGGTGTGTGCGTTTTCAATTAATGAATAAGAGTGTTTTATGTGAACCCAACTTTGCTAGTCTTACGGAAAGCTTAGGCTATATAAAACCAATATCCGGTGTTTACCGACTTCACTCGAGCATCTCCGAGAGCAGCGAGAAGCCGACGTATTCTGATTCTCTTCCAAATGTTCAACCTCAGTGGTTAAGCACTTTCTTGGGGGGCGAGGTTGAGAGGGAACTGAAAAGGGAGGACTGAAATAAATCGTCTGGACTATTCGCCCCGCTCGAAATTCGGGAACACCAGACATCTATATCTACGAAGCCGCGAATCAATCAAGGTAATTTATAAGGTGATTCTTATACTGCATGGATTTTTACCGGTGTTGGATCCGCTGCAGCCTTCCCGCGCCCTGATGCTGGTAGATAAAGGGTTAAATTCTGCAGTTATTTGCCTTGTGGGACATTTTTTCGGTTTTCGGAGGTTGACAGATTGGTGATTGTATTGGCTGAAATTAAGAAGACGACGCTTATTTGGGTACGCGAAACGTGTAAAAATGTCGCATAACTGTGTAGTAGCTATACGTTTTAACAGTGCATATGATTGCACATGCACCGGTGATGGGACACGCATTGAATTATTCATGGGCGCTCAAATTGTGCTCACTCAGCGGACGGAAATGTCAGACTCTTGTACAGGTTGTGATATTGCATAAACGGCTGAATATGCTCAAAGTGTGTGGTTAACAGCCCATATTGTCATGGTTATTAATGTAATTAAGATATCGTAATAGAAAAGAAACGAGATTCTTGTTCTTTTATGGATTTTAATCTGCATATTGGTATGATAAATGGTTTCCTCCGTATGAATCCCACTAATAAACTATGTATAAGCTAATTGTCTCTCGCCGTCGGAATGTGTGGGGGTGTCAAATATGTCCGGGGTGGGGGTGATGTTAGGCTATGTAAGATTTATTTTTTTGTATGCGACCTTACGTGTCCATGTGATATATAATGCCCTTAGACATTTCATAAAATTATGCACCTGCTTGCTTGCATCGGAATCACTCAAGCGTGTGACGCCTCTATGCGCTCATTCGACGTCGACATTTACCGGCTTTTAAACCCTGCTATTTACCAAACAGTTTGCCAACGCAAATGAGAGACTGTACGCCGGTTTCTAATGGCACCATCCAGGCTATTTTAGGGTGACAGTTTAAATAATGCAATCACAGAACAGTTTGGTCGTCCCCTATGATTTAGTCTGGAGACAAGGATGGAAATGGATGTGTGTGTAGCCTATGCGAGGTGTTCACAATCCTTTTCTTTGAATTTACACATGCACATTATAAATCTTTTAGATATTATTATGATGCTGGTCAAAACACTGTTATATTCCTGTTCTGGTTAGTGTTTAATCAACCAAATATATAGTGTATTACAGCGTGAAAGCACTGGTCTCCTGTTTCATAAGATGGTAACAGGTTGTGTGCCATGTTATGTGCCTTTGCTGAGCTAGAAGATAAAAGTGAAAATATTTGACATGAAGTAGGCTACACCCCAACTCCTGTGTCTTATCTCAGGTCAGAGTGAAATTCGTTAAAACGAATTCTGTTTCATATTTAATGGATGTTGTGTCTCATGGGTGGAGCCACTCTGGGCATGATTCAGCTGCGCTACCAGTTTGTCTGAGGTACCATGTTAACTAGTCTTTGGGGTATTAAGGCATCATTTTCTGAATGTCTGTGAGGAAAAGATTAGGTTGATGAGCAGAGAGGAAGAGAAAAAGAAAAAAAAAGAAATATTTGGAAAATGCCGTAAGATACAAAAAGGTGGCAAGGAGAGTGTGAAGGAGGGAGGGAGCGAGAGAAAGTATGTGACAGAAAGAGGAGGAATGGGTGAGAGTGACAGAAAGAGGAGGAATGGGTGAGAGTGACCAGATGGCAAATTTGACAATGGAAGCCCTTCATTAACAGCCCAAAAAAGCAAAGAGGCGTGTTTTTGGGCTTCAGCACATGTTGGTCCAATGATGCAAGCAGAGCCCTGTGTGAGTGAGTGTGTGTGTGTGTGTGTGGGTGTGGGTGTGGGTGTGTGTAAGAGTGAGTGAGTGAGTGTGTGAGTGAGTGAGTGTTTGTGTGTTGGCATACACTGATGACTGTGCTTTTTGCGTACGTGTAACTGTAAAAATGTCGAAACACTGGGACATTCACGCTAATTAAACAACAGCCAGTTGCATTGGGCAAATCTGCTTTGAAGAACAAAAATCTATTTAGATCTCATTGATACTGAATATGTTTGATCCACTATGGGTATTTGTTAATGCGTCTCATGTATGGGACTTTGGCATGGTCATAACAGTTTTACACTCAATTGAAAAGATAGCATTCAGAGGCTTTTGGCTCTTAATCTCTCCTTCACCCTCTTCATTCTTTCTCTCTCTCTCTCTCTCTCTCTCTCTCTCTCTCTCTCTCTCTCTCTCTCTCTCTCTCTCTCTGTGTTGTGTGACTCCATGTGTGGGAGGACAAGTGACGCGAGACTCTGAAAAGCCTAGTTAACACTCACAGAGAGAGGTTGAGAATGTGGTGTTGTAGTGCTTATGCCAGGCTAATCGTTCCGTTTTTTTCTAAACGATGAAAAGAGGGCACTCCACTGTCAGCCAGTGCAGCCCTTCTGAAATGCCATGAGGCTTCCTCTTCATCTCCGGATTAGGCAGCGGCCGAGCCAGAGTGCCGATCGATGCTCTGGAGGGGGGCTCTCGAATGTCGGAGGTTGAAGGGGAGCCACGACTCCATTTTGTCTTAGAACTCCTGAGTCTGGGCCGTGGAGAGTATCAGACTGGCGTGTTATGCCTTGTAATTGGATGTTTTCTCTGATACCCACCACAAGTGTTTGAGGTCTGAAATTAATTATGGTTGTGGTTGAGCTGTTAAGTGTTTCACTGATGTTTTCCACATTCGGCAATTGATGAAAAGACACACTTGGGTACGGCTGGGAAAAAATGGGGTACAGAGTCCATATTTGAAGCCAAGACAAGTAATTACTAAGATTCTAGAGTCCCAGAATTTTCATCTATTCCATTTATTTTTGATCCTGCCAGACTTTTGAGGCATCAGCCAGAATAAATAGATGCAATCTTTTAAGTGTGCCTCCCATCTTAGATATCTCACATGCTTCATTGTGGCTCCTGTACAAGTTTTATATACCCTACTCTGAACCCACCCAGCACCCATCATTCCAACCAACCATTCCATATGTCTGAGATGTGCAGATGCAGGGTCTACTTCAATTCAGTTCAGTTTAATTGGTGCCTTGCAGTTTGACGTTGGTATCAATCACAAAGTGGATCTTGTATGTTTTTTTAATGGTTCTGCGCTATACACTTCCATTTTATAGCAATGTTCTAATGCACAGTTATATTCTTGTAATGAGATGGACATTATTTTCAATAATACTGACACAGAGGCCTAATATCAGTATTATTGAAAATATGTAGAGCATGTCATTGCCAGAAGGGTCCTACTCTGTAATGCAGAATATCTATGAATTATGAATAGAGTGGCAAGAGTTTGAACACTAACCAGGCATCCTGTAATAATGGCCCTGTTTACCTCAGGTGCACTTATGCATTTCAGATTGGATATGTGATGATGTGTTTGTGTCCCTAATGTGTGTGTGCACTAATGTGTGTAAAGACTTTGTTAAGAGCACTATAGAACCTAGACACCCATTTCCTGTCAATGGACCTTGACACACCTTGGTCAAGCATTTTGCCATAGAGTGGAAGGTTTTCAAATGTATCATTGTATCCCTCATACCGTATCTATATGGAAGAAGAGGTAAACTTCAAATGTATTTGGTCCTTGGAATGAATAGGATAGCCAGATAATAGAAGTAGGGCTGTTGGGATCTTCCTGCAGGTAGAACAGACAAACCACCCAGTTATTATTGCACATGACCTATATTCTGTATCGCCAGGGGATGCAGGGTTGGAAAATTATATGGAAAAAAATGGCATACTTCCAGGAAGCTGTCTGTTTCGTCATCATGGGGCCAGACAATGTCCTGTCGCATATTTCTTTTGTCCTCCCTCTGTCTGGGCTACCTCTCCCGCCCTATTCCTCTCCTCTCCTCTCCCCTCCTCTCCTCTCCTCACCTCTCCCCTCCTCTCCTCCTCTCCTCCTCTCCTCTCCTCTCCTCTCCTCTCCTCTCCCCTCCTCTCCTCTCCTCTCCTCTCCTCTCTTCTCCCCTCCCCTCCTCTCCTCTCCCCTCCTCTCCTCTCCTCTCCTCTGGCAGGAATAAAAAGATGAATCTGAGATACAGAAGGGGAGGGGGGATGGTCTGCAGTGACTTGTGGGATGATGTCACCAGTCCTGCTGTGGCTGCTCATTGTCTATAAATGCAAACCACCCTATTATTTGTCAGAGAAAAGAAGGAGATAAAGAGAATGTGACTGTATCTGCTTGTTCACAGGAGGTCTCAAGATGGACTCCATAATCAGAATACTGGTGTTAAGCATGCTGGTCCACGCAGGTGAGCAACGCTACCCAAATCAAAATGATGCAGACACTGTAGTGTAGTGGCACTGAACATGATATCACTAATGAATGAAACATGTAAAAAACTATTATTGTATCCATGATTTCCCCTCTGCAGCAACCAGCCCAGCCTGCTGACAACTGTTTCAGCTATATTGCCTCGCCTACACTATACAAAATGCACTGTCAACATAACTGTTGCCAGTGAGTTACTGCATTGCATTACTGCTGGTATTATACTCTTTGTCACTGGCCAAATACATACCACAAAGCACTGATACAATAGCAGCTATATCTCTGTTAACTCCAGAATAAGATGTAAAATGCTACACCAACAGCAAAAAGGAGTTTTTTTTAGTGTAGATAGTTCTTTTAGATGGATGGTGATTGGGTTTGCTTAATGCAGTGATCTGAAGGCAGAGAGAGGTGTTGTCGTCCCAGGAGGCTGAGAGAGACACAGGGGAGTCTTTGCACAGTCTGGATTCAGTTGGGTGTTACTGCAGGGCCAAAACTAGCCCACTGGTCCAATATGTCAGCCCCTTGAATATTTAATGAATCATCTTCGGTTGTTCACCAGCAGTTTCCCCTATTAATAGAGGAGTTGTAGGTCAAACGATTTAGTGTAATGCATTTATACTCACAAGTTTGTGGAAATGTATATTTCCGCCTATAAATGTTAAAATTTACTTAGGATCCACATCCTATGAAGTGGAATGGGAGTTCATTGAAGGTTCATTGGGTTTATTACACTGTACTGAATCAGTATGTTCTCTTTCAGCTCACTCTGCACCAGTACCAGGTGAGTCCTCATGTCCTCTCCTTGTCTTTCATATTTGTATAAAGAATCTCATTCCTGTCCATGCAGCTACCATGTCCTCTTTCTCACAATCTCGTTTCCCCATTATTCTCTTTCTTGCTCTCCCTCTCTCCTCATCCTCAACACTCCATGCCCTCATCTGTGCCTCATCTGTGCCTCACCTCCACCTCCCTCCTCTACTCAGCTCAAGAGGAGTCAGTCGTGTTTTTTGGGGAGGACTTCCACATTCAGCTCCCCCAGGGCTCGCCTGATGTGGTGTTCCGTCCCACGGTGGGTGCGGCGCGCGAGGTGGTTCTAATGAAGGCTGGGGTGGTGCAGGGCCCGCGGGCCAAACTGAACCAACCGCTTAGCCACTTCATCCTGGAGAATGTGGGTGAGAGTGACGAGGGGCTCTACATCGTCACGTCCCTGGACCCCGTGGACAACAGCACAATCACTAAATCCATTACACTCATTGTGAGAGGTAAGGACCTCCAACCTTGAGCAGACAGCAAATATATCCTGCCCGGCTATGCAAACATATCAGTGCATTAGTACAGTCGAAGTCCCCAGGTAGTGTTGATTGGAGTCCAGGTAACTACAGGATTCTGAGAGTCACATGGACAAAAGTGACACACAATTGTGCAGAAAAGAAATATTTCACATTACAGTCACTCACGAATTCAGTGCTTTAAATAAACCACACAGACAGCTTTTGTGTAACGTATTAAAGACACACAAAATGTGAAATTGAAATGCTAAAACTGTTATTTGAACACCTTGATTGTTTATCCCAATTGAGGTTAATGCAGGCACCTTTATGTCCCTCTCTTTCTTTCTCACTCTCTCTTTCTCTCTCTCACTCTTTCTCTCTCTGTCTTTCTTGTGTACTCCTCCAAAGAAAAAGAGACCTTAATTTAAAAAACAAACCTAATCCAAAATGACACAAAGGACACTGGCATTTCCCTCAAGGTGTCTACAAAGCCATCTGGGTATTTCTGATAATGCTACGACCCCGTGCCATCTCTTGGGAATTAAACATGGAATGCCACATGCCACATTTTAGCAGTAGTAATGCACAGAGAATCCAAGTGCTGCTGTTATTTATCTCTCTTCTTCCTTAACTTTCTTCTTATCTTTGTGTTTGCCTGTAATCTCTTTCCGTCTCTGTCTGTTGATGTCAATCGGTTCTAGCCCTATCTCTTACGCTTACAATCTGTCCATTATTCTCTTAGACTGTTCTAATGAGGATAATGTGAAGTTTGGAGAGAACTTCAAAATTCCGCTTGCTGGTGTAACCACCCCCATCTCGGTCGAGTTCCGACCCATCGCCGTGGAGGCAAACCAGACATCCCGACCAGCTCTGGGTCTCATGGACCAGGAGGGGTACCAGGCAGGCTATGAGAACCGCATCAGCGTCACTGAAAGCGAGGTCACTCTTCAGAGTGTCATAGGATCGGATGAGGGCTCTTACACCATTCTGGATGCTGATAAGAAAATTCAGAAGAAAGTGTGCCTAAATGTTAAAGGTGAGGACGGAGTGAAGAGCTCTTTTCACCTATAAAAGGCATGGAAGTGATATGGAGCAAATAGAAGTGAAACGGAGGTGGCCATCTTCAAGGAACTTGAGAGATGCTTCAAAACATTCTGTTTAACAATTTTGAGGTTTGCTACTCTCTCCTTGCACTTGGCACTGGTCAGACCCCTAATCTACACAGCCGAACATCTATTAATCATGTTCTATCTTCTTTCTGTATTTCAGAGCTTCAGATCTTTAATACCGTGCCTTATGGAGGCACTTTGAAGTTCAAACTGATCCTCAACAGCACCCAGGTGCGCTTGGTCTACAGATCCCGGGTGATCATGGACAAGGGCGAGTTGGTGATTCCAGAGGACCTGGGTCTGCAGGATCGCTTCTCTGTGGATGGCCTTCTCTGTGTTCTGGAGAGTGTCAAGGCCAGTGACGCTGGAGTGTTCCAAATCACAGATCTGGATGGCTTCACCATCGCTAATGTCTACTTGGCAGTGGAAGGTAGGAATAGAATGGAATAGAATAGAAAAGCCTTTATTGCATTGTATTTGCAAACAACGAAATTTGGAGTTTATAACACAACAACAACATATAGCACAACAATAGTACTAAACTACTGTATAGTTAAACTATAGCTAAAACTATAGCTCAAAAAAAGTACAAACAGTTAAATATGTATATGTTAAGAGTTCAACAAAGTGCAGTGGCATAGATTGCACATACTTCCCTGAGGTGCTTTACAATAAATACAGTAACATTCCCATACACATATGTAAGGTGACTGAGATGGCATAAGTGACTTGCAGTCGATTAGTGATTAGTGTATTAATATTGCACAATTAAATTCTACGTTTAGTGCATGTCTGTGCATGTTTAATGTTTAATGCTATTAAAATATTTTACAATAAAGATAGACTTACACTCACACCAGTGAAGTCATTTCTGTTGTCTTGGTCAGTCTGTGGAACTGTCCACAGTCCAAAGAGGTGCCAATAGAACTTTGGTTCTGCTGTTTTTTCTTTTTTTTTAAGAACTCATGGATGTGATTCCTCCTTATATTCATATTCTGATGCCCGTGTCCTTATGCTCTTGTTAGTCTCTTCAGATGCAAATTCCCTGAACTTAAGATTTCTAAAAAGATTTCTAAAAAGTGGAACTCTTAGCAGTCCTAGCAGTGTCCTTGCCAGTTTTGGAATTTTACTTAGTTCTATCTTGTTTTTGGTTCTTTCCTCTTCCTCACTGCAAAAACTTTCCTTATCCCTTTTTCCACATTTCCTACTGTCTTTCTCTCTCAGCCTTTAAGCTGCCGCCACTGTTTGTGGCCATCATTGCCCTGATATCCCTGGTGGTGCTGCTGTTGCTTGTATGTCTGCTTGCCTGTCTATTGAAGATACGCAAGCGAGCAGATAAGTCCCGGGCCCTTGAAAAGCTTGCCAAGGACGCAGGGAATGAGGAGGGTGATGCCTTCCGACAGGTGGGTGTTCTCATTTTTATTTATTGATTCTCTGCGATAACAATTATGAGTGGACATATCAATTTTTCTTATATATTAATCCCATCGATTAAAAAAGAATGCCGGGGGGCACTGTTGCGCAAGCTGATAAGCCCCCCATTTACGGGCTTCATTGCCCGCGGAGACACAGGTTCTATTCCGGCCTCCTGTCGTTCTCCCTATCCTCTCCCCACGTCTTCTCCGCCTCGCTTCCTGTCCACAACTCTTCACTGTCCTGTCCAAATAAAGGAATAAAAGCCCAAAAATAAATCTAAAAAAAAAAAAAAAGAATGCCAAGATAAAAGACTAAGAGTTCAGGCTATTGTAGTTTTTCTCGATTGGTTTAGCATAATTCCCCAAGGCATTCTTAACAATTTCAAAACAATTAGTGCATTCTCTCATAACAGCTCATGCAAACAGTCTACACTATGGGTTACCTAGAATCTAGATAAGCCTGTAGGTAAGGTGCTCTCCACTACAGTTCTTTGAGCCACTCCCAAATTAGATTATGATGATGATGCCAATAGGTTCCTGGAAGAAATGAGATCTAAAGATTTCCAGTAAAAGGGTTTTTTGAGTAGAGGTTGTTAAATTCGCTTACTAGCAGTGCTGTAGTGGTAAAATTAGAGGTGGGTAAACTATGAATTTTGTGATCATACAGTCCCTGCCCCGATGAAACACGGTGCGAAACAATGCAACACAAAGCGTCGCAACTCTGTTAGGCTGACCTGGCTATATTCCATTATGTTGTCAGTTAAAGTCATATTAAATCAATGACAGTGAATAGATGTGTTTGGAGTTTGTAGGTGATAAAATGTCAAGAAAACTGTTAAGAAAAGTAGGTGTAGGCCTCACAAAAATGAAGGGGGTGGTGGGGGAGATAAAAGAAAGAACCTCTATAGGACCTAAATAAAAAATGAAGGCCTCTGGAAACAGGCCCAGGGTGTTACAGCTGAAAAGTATAATATAAAAAGAAACCATGCTGCAATTAAACACTTCCCCTGTTCTTTAACCATTGGAGAAACCTGCCTTGCATGGGCATGTTCTGGGGTTCATGCCTCTCCTGTTCTTCACCAGCCAGGACTTCATACTGTGTTGGATTGAACACTCATGTAGGCTCTTCTTCAACACTTATATTTGACCATGACTGCGAAAATGCAAGATTCTATAGCTAAGCTAAAACATTTCACTTAGCTATATGTCTAACTGGCTTGCAAAGAATCTGTCTACAATTTTCAATTAATTAGCGTGATATGCGTGAGGATAATTACTCATGCATCTTCAATTGCTGAAAGAATTTACGTTTTATTAGGCGTATTTAGATTGAACCGGGAAGGCTGCCTTGTAACCTGCATCATTGTATTTGAAAGCACGTTATTAAAAGCGTGTGTGACCCTGTCTTACGATGCGATGTTGTGCGAACCAAAGCAACGTAAAAAAAAAAAAATGTGAATTGATCTTTTTCAGTCTTACTTTGATCTTGAGGCCTTTTGTGGGCATATGTGTGAATGAAAGCACTCAATGGTCTCTTCAAAAATCGCCTGATATCCATGGCTAATGAATTCATATCGAAAAGGCTTATCCACAACGTGTATGTGTTTACATACTTCCTTGATCTTTATTGGTGTTGCCGCAGCCGCAAGGCACGTATTGGAGGGTCACTCATACAGTGCAGATACAAATTATTCAGAATACAGCGTTCATATGTTCAACAATATGAAATTAAGTCTAAGGTGATTTAAAATGAAACCAAATTTATTTCGGATTATTACAACGGCAGAATACTAGGCGCGGAGAACTTTGAGATGCGTAAACGCCACTTTGAGATGCGTAAACGCTATTTCCAAAATTCCAGAGGTGCATACACGGCGTTTACTTGCGTTTACCCTCCACTACAGCCCTGCTTACAAGGACTGCACTGACGCATTTACAGAGAAGAGGCACATGTATAATACATATAAAATTACTGCACTACCCTTCGCTACAAATTCAGTCTTAAACGGTGCACTGGTTAACTTACAATGTCAAAACTTAGCCGCGAGGCTTTAATAAAATGCATTCGCGTTTGTACCGCGACCCCTTACATTTCCTGAACTAGCGGTCACGTTCCATTAACGCATTCTACTGCACAAATACCACTGGTAATGGTAAAACAGCAACGGCAATAAAAGAACAAGTACACTAAATAGATAATCCACAAGAAAACAACCGGCCATCATTCACCTTTAAATTCACTCTCATTGAAATCCACTACAGCAATGTTCGCAGATTTGTGGACACACGAGAGGTGACATGAGTGTTGCATGCACCGAGAGCATGTCCCAGTAGCGGGGTGCTAACGTGTACAGCCTTTGGATCAAACCCTTCGTCCTTTGTTGAAGATGTTCTAAATGTCTGAAATGAAAAATTCCTACATGGTTGTGTCCAGGTTGTAATATACATCAGACCAATTTTCATTCTATTTTGTTTCTTAATTTTGGCAGGTGGTCAAAGAAGCCTGCAAACAGGTTGACGACACCACCGTTCAGTCCCTTAAGGAGGACATCACAGAGAAGTCCCAGAGCACAGAGGTTAGCATTAAGGTAGGTTCAGACATCCTCTGGAGACAAGGCTAGCTTTTGAATTCTTTGTGAGATTAAATCTTTTAAGGTACAATTGTATCTCCCATCCGACAAACACTTACAATCTTCTTTGCTCTTTTTCACAAAAGGGTTTGGAGGTGTCCTCGAAGGAAGTAACTGGCTTTGACAAGAACCTTGAGACCAGTGACTCCGGAGTTGGCTTCAACACCACTGCCCTTCCTTTGGACAGTGACACAGAGGCACCTTCTGCACCCATCCATGACTCTGATGCCCTGAGCACCTCAGCTGCCACTGAAGCCAAGCCCGCCCCAACCTTAACACCCGAGCCCAAACCAGCTCCTCCACCAACACCTGAACCTAAAGCGTCTCCGCCACCCCAACCTAAGCCAGCTGTAACCCCAACACCGGAGCCCAAATCCTCCCCACCCCCTGTGCCCAAATCCTCCCCACCCCCTGAGCCCAAACCAGCTGTAACCCCAACTCCCGACCCTAAATCGGTTATAATATCAACTCCTGAACCGAAGTTGACAGCCCCTAAGTCTCCTGCACCAAAGTCTCCTGCACCCAAGTCTCCTGCACCCAAGTCTCCTGCACCCGAGCCCAAGGCAGTTCCATCTGAGGCCAAGCCAACCTCTACTCCACCTCCTGAACCCAAGGTAGCCATGACACCTCCCCCTGAGGCTAAACCAGCTGTTTCTCCAACCCCTAAATCCCCAGCCCCTGAACCCAAGCCGAGTCCCACTGCAGCAAAACCTGCGGATGAGAAACCAGTTGCTGCCCCACCTCCACCTGAAGTTAAACCTCCTGTATCACCATCTCCAGACCATAAGCCAGTGACACCAGAGCCAAAACCTGCTGCAAGCCCTGATCCAAAGCCTACACTTACACCAGCTCCTGAGTCCAAGCCTGCCGTGACCCCAACCTTGGAGCCCAAAGCACCCACCCCAGACCCTAAACCAGCTTCAAGCCCAACACCTGACCCTAAGATAGCTGTGTCACCAGCTGCAGACTCCAAACCAACCATCAATGGCACACCTGAGCTCAAACCAGATAGTGGATCCTCAGCTCCAGGACTGGATCTCCTGGGCAGTGAATCCCCCAAAATCACCCCTCCAAAGAGTCCTGAGACGGGGATAAGTCTGGTGAAAGCTCCCCCTCCTGCAGATGCAAGCTCTGATGGAGATGCTGCACCAGTTACTAATGACAGCGCACCGTCAGCCACTGAGGAGGCCGCCACCACCTGAGGAAAAACAGGCTCTCACTATCCCCTCCTTAGGAACGCTATCCTGTCCTGAATACCCATTTATGACTAGACAATCCAAACACTCTACTAAATGACAACGCCATCATCACAGATCCTGGGGAAAGGACTTTTCAACACATATAAACACTTTTGTGTTGTGTTTTGCTAACCAACGTAGCTCATGTCTCACCTATTACTCACTCAGAGGGAAAATATTACTTCATCTCCCGGTACTTATTCATCAAGTTACACAAGCGTTGACACCATAGTGAGCATCTTTCTTTTTTTGTTGATATTGCTGGAAGATACAACAATTTCCTGCCAACCCATCCCCTCCACCTTGGGGAACAGCCTATATGCATGCACATAACTTCTCATTGGAACTGGGGCACGGGACATCACTGATAGTCTAGAGTAATACAGTGCAGAGCCTATTGTTCATATGTGGGACAAGAATGATTAATTATACTTTACACTCATTGACCTAAGTTAATGACACCAGTAATGGTCTCAATGGCTCACTGATCAAGAGAATGAAAAGGATACATCATCTCCATAAGGCCAGGAGACCTACAGCAGCCACACCCAAGATTCACAAGTGGACTTCAGAAACAGGGGCAAGCATGGCTGTTCAAGTTTATAGCATCTGCATGACCGGAAACCCCTTATCAGGACCACTCTGTGTCTTATCATCCTCTCTGGCTGGACTGCCAACAGACTGAACTAACAACTGGAACATTCCGTGTGAATCTGAGGTCCTGGTTGTTCAGCATGAAGACCAAACCCTCTCAGATGCATCAGAAGCACCCAAAGATGAGAGAGCCTCAACCTTCCTCTCAGCTTTGATATTTACTCTACATGGCCTTTTGATTTCCTGCTATACATCTCTTAGCTGTGTACTAGTTCCTACCAGCAACCATATAAATTGGATTTTTGCCCATATATATGCATGCATAGAAATCCACAGTGCTCTGAGAGCGAAGACCAGCAGTTATATAGAGAATTCAAAGAAAAAACTTTTTTTTCTTAATGTCACTCCGGAGGATGCGGTGAGTAAAGAAATTGATTTGTATAAGAATGGCTCCAAAACGCCCCCTGTTCTAAAAGGACATTGTATGTCACATCCTCTAACTCCAAGGTGTACACCTATAAGGGATAATGTATTCTCTCATATGTACAGTCACGTTTGGTCAGATTCAGATCACAAAGAATGTTAAAGAATGTTTTATTATTCATGATGGAAATCAATGCCTGCTGCAATCGCATAGTCATTTGGAAACCCTGACACCTAGTCTATCGTATGTTGTTGCCTATAGCCTGAAAGGGACTTTACACATGGTGTTTACACATGGTGATAATGTAACAGTAACAGTATTATTAATGTAATTAACGAATTGTTCTTGAATCTTCGTCATGTAAAGTTCTATGTGAAAATCCACTGCTATGGATGACCAGAAGAAGGATGATCAGCGGACAGAAATGTCAACCTCTTATGACTTGTCCTGGTTATGTTGCTGATAAATTCTCCTGGAACCAGTCATGACAGGTGCCTGGTGATTTGGCCGACTCCCTTCTCTGCTGAAGCGCTGGAGTTAGAGGACGTTTACAGGTAGTCTTCTACCAGAGGAGTAAAGCGTCTAATTCACGTTTCAAGCAGGGATCAAGCGAGTCCAGCTAAGTATCTGTGCAAAAAAAGCACAAAATTAAAGAAACTGTCAATCAATTAAACTGATCCAGAGAGCCCAAAACATAATGCTACAGATATAGTCTGTGAATTTGTGAACTGCCTACTTTTTACCTTTATATTCACAGTTTTAATATGGGCATCCAAAATCAAAATCAATTGAAACCCAAAGCCATACAACATCTCTGAACAGCATGCATTATAATGTAGATAAAATGTCAAAAAATCACAGTGTTTATAGTGCCTATTACAGGTTTTGTATTATCACTGGTATGTACATGACATATTATGTAGACAGATTATGTAAGGAGATATCACACTTTACATCTACAGAAATTAACTAATGTAGGCATAGGTAAATCCCAGAAAAATATCCTATTATTATATGAGAGAGAGGGAAATGTGGAGAGAGGGAACTGCTCAGCCCATGGTGTCTGTGCCCTGGGACATAGTGGTGAATAGGAAAATCTTCAGTGTTATCGTTTCCCATTTAAGCAATACAAAGTGTAGTGATTGTATAGACCCACTCTCTCTCACACACAAACACACACACAAACACACACACACACACACACACACACACACACAAACACATACACATACACACACTGACACACACACACACACACACACACAAATAAAACACTGGTGTATTCCTCTTTAATGTATATATTGCATGTGTATAGCTAATGTGGTTCCGTCACTCAAAAGATGATTGTGTTTGCTGTATGAAATGGTCGTAGTCTTTTACAATCTGACAGAAGTCCCCCAAAAGTTGACTCGACCCT
The DNA here is from genome assembly GCF_963457725.1 of Sprattus sprattus. NCBI lineage: Eukaryota > Metazoa > Chordata > Actinopteri > Clupeiformes > Clupeidae > Sprattus > Sprattus sprattus. The sequence continues at coordinate 5,650,549 of NC_137917.1, read as the reverse complement.
GTGATTACTTGACTTGTATGCTTACTGATGTAAAAAACTGGTGGAAGTGACAGTAATACACATTATTTCATTCACTAAACAGCAACAACAGCAACTGTGTGATGTTAAAGACAAAAGCCCAATTATAAGTTGGTTGTTTATTAGTCGGTAGAGGCTAGTGTTTATTTGTGTAATTGTCACCACAATTGCAGATTGTACACCCACCTATTGAAAGTCCTATCGGGTCCTAGTCGTTCTATAGTCACCACACAAATGCATCCAAAAAGGCAGTTTAGCACACCGCATGAGTACAACATGGCCACCCTAACAACAGTTGTGCTGTTACAGCTTTAGTATTTGTGCCCTTGCGTAAAGTGTGTACTGTCTGATTGGTTTGTGTTCCCAGGACAAAGAAGTGCTCACCATATGGCTTATGTGTACTGTATGTCTGTGCGTGCATTATCAGTATGTGCCTGTTGGTTGACTGTATGCTTGTATTTGTTTGTGTTGGATAATGTGTGTGTATGTACAGTATGTATGTACCAGTGTGTGTTTACAGTGAAAATCTGCTGTGGAAATGTAGGCGATGTGTGTTTACTACTATCAGCTTTACATCACAACCCATCTTCTTGGAGGTAGTGTGTCCTGTGTCCTTGACAACCATCTGAAATGACCCCCAGTGAGATCATCTGACACTTGTTTCCTTGAAATGAGACTGGGAACTTTTACGTTGATATTAACATATATTGGCGGTTAACTGTTAAGAATATGGTTTACATCATGAATGACCCAAAAAGTGTGACTTCTAAAGCAATCGCTGCCGTTTATAAACACTCCCAAGGTGCTCTGGAGGATATATACGTTACCGCTACTTTGTCTATAAAAACAATACATTCGGCAGGCTTCTTCTGTAAATGCATTCAAAGCTATTTTATGCATAGTTGTGTAGAGCGTAAATGCCATTGAAATGTTTGAGAGCTGTAGGCTGAAATTATTGCTTGCTTCAGTGTGGCAATGTTAAGTGAGATAGCTTGTGACTCATCATGACCATTAAGTTATCACAGAGAAATGGCTATGTGTTATGAGTGGCTCAGTGCTGGGCATCAGTCCTGACTGTAACTGTAAATGGTTGGTGTAGGTGTGGGGGGGGGGGGAGCCTATGAGTGTTTGAAAATGAACTGAGGGCTGTGTCTGTCATTATCACTCTATATGTTCAAGGGTTTAAGCCAAGGCCGTCCATACTCAGTAATGGGTGCTTCTGTGAGTGTAATGAGCCATTTCAGAGAGTAATGAGCCATTTCATGAGACTCATTTCAGCCATGTGCTGAGATGGTATGGAATAGAATTGTAAGAATTTTAGTTTTTGGAAATATATGGAAATATATCAAGAGTAGTGGCAGTCTTGTTTTAAGCTCTGGAACCTCTGCTTGGCTCCACTCTGGGCTTGGTTTGATACTATCCCACACCTGCAAAAGGTTGTCTCTGGCATTTGTTTTGCACTTCTCTGTATGAACAATCTCAGAACCTCCCACCGCCCTTTACCCCCTGCCCCACCTCCTGTTGCCGTCTCAACTTCTGTGTCGTTTTACAGTTTGCTGATCGTACTCTCCTTTTTGCACAACGCAACAAACACTTAGACGTTTTATAAAGAAAAGATTGTTTTCTTTATGTCATGTCTAAAAATAATAATAAAAGTGCGCAACTGAATTTTGAAAACAAACCCCGTCTCTGTTTGTGTCTCATTCATTCTTAATGAGGTTCTTGGAGTCTGAAGGCCATGCAGGGTGAGAGAGAGAGAGCACTATCCGCAGGACTGTCAATCATGACTGATTTCATTGTCCCCTGAGGGATTTAATCTATTGATTAAAGAACTTGAGTAGCCAAAGACTCACACATGGAATTGTGACAATGCAAGATGATGCACTAGTTGTGTTATGTTATAAATATCCGACTCTAGCCTCTTTTCTCTCTCACCCACTGAACATAAAACTGAACATTCAGATCACTGTTTATATCAATAAAAGTGACACACTGTGTGCACACACACACAGTCAAAGATGAAATCTCACACACACACACACACACACACACACATGGTCTCAGCCCTCCAGGAATGTTAGCTGAGCTCTCGGCCAAGGTGGGCAGCCATTTTGTTTATCTCTCTATCGCTCTCTCCCTCCATCTCTCTCCCTGCTTGCCCGTCCTCTCTGTCTCCCTCCATCAGTATCAGTCAATGTCACTTCACTTTATTTTCTCTGTTGGTGGCACACAGGCTTTGTCACTCTGGCTGCCTCTCCCGGGGTCTCAGTGTTCCTCTCTCAGTTCTTCTCATCTCTTCTGGATATGTAGGTTTGCTCTCCCACATTTCCTCTGCTGTATTTCTTGCTGTATTGCCTTTGTGTCTCTCTTCCTGTGTCTTCTTTCTCGCCACCCCCTTCCCTTCTCTTCCCAGCATTGTTCTCATTCTCATTCCAGTCAGTGTCATAGTTATGCAGTCAGGTAGTATTTATAGACAGAGGTAACCTCATATCATTTCCACAACACCGCCTTCAATCATTCACTGTCCTGCTCATTGATTTAACTCTCTTCTTTAGTTGTTGTACCAGGCCTGCCTGTTTCTGTGATTTCATAATTTGATATGTTTCTAT
>NC_137917.1:5630422-5642922 GCF_963457725.1 Sprattus sprattus | reverse complement strand
GAAGTTACAGACGTTTAATAGTGTAGAATCATCCTATACAGTGAACAGTTCAAGAAATGAACTTCTAATTTGTACTTTTGTGCGTTTACATTGTTTTAGAAACACTCTTAGTAGTATAATTACGGCCATGACCCCTTTTTGAAGCCTCCAAAACTAAAGAAGATACAAACTGAAAATGTTGCACACTAGCTTTTGGGTACAATGCCAATATTTACATACCGTTTGAAGGAAGTCCCAGATTGTCAGTCAATACACTTTTGTAGAAGTTGTTGATTTGACATGGAACTGCTTTACTTCTGTCTAAGGTATAATAATTATGCTATGGTCTTCATATTAAATGATTATGGGAAATGTGGGTTTCAGTCGTTTGGTCTCATCTACTCTCAGTCATAGAAACGCTCTTGATGGAATAATGCTATGAGCATATTTTTTCTATATGAAAATCCTCTTAGGTAGGCAGACAAAACAGTGGTAAAATTATTTTCTTCATAACCATTCCAACAGTTTTTATAGACCAAGGACATTGCATGTCTAGCAGTTAATTTTGCTATCATCAGAGTAACAGGGCTTTGCTTGTCTTAAAGGTCAGTCTGCCATTCTAATCCCTTACACTTTGTGTCAAATTAAGCAAATTGCTCTCTGCGGCCGTCTGTTCAGTTTTTGCGCTCATAAATAGGAAACCAACATGGTGGCTCAGATCAACCCGTTGCTGCAGGAGCACAGAAGGAAGGGGTGCAATATGATTGGCTGTTTAGCTGAAATATCAACAACCCTTCGCAAAACCAAAACCGAATCATGGATTACATCCTCAAGGATTGTGTCAGTCAATTAATTGTTTGTCTGAAAGTTGGCAAATCAATCCCACCGACTAAGGACTAAGGCCTATCTGTCAGATAATACTGATTCATTGACTCATTGTGTTGTTCAGAACATCCTTAGTAGTGTCTTTAATTTCATACACCATTGACGTGAACATCACATGTTGATCCGTGTTCTAATGCAGTCTTAAACTGTAGCGTAGCTGCTTATTATTCATGCCCATCCATTGTGAAGCACCTTCATACTGAAGGGTAAAGAAGATTCAGCCCATAACCCTCATAAAGTTCGGATGTGTACGTGGAAGTAGTGGAGAGATGCTTAAACTTATAGACTCATTATATTTGGTCTAATATAACATGCAGAAATACCTTTAGGACTGTCAAATTTACTTGGGAAAAGCTGTGTATAAAGCCCTGTGAATAAATATATAAATACCAGTGTGTCTTTTTGCCATGTTCCAGACTCTGATGCCACAGCCTCCTCTGAGAACAGTGAGGGAGAGGGACTCCGAGAGAGAGAGAGGGAGGGAGTCAAGAAGTGAGTATGAATCAGAGCTGGTTCTCACACAGCACTCTCCTGAGTGTCATAGTATAACAAGCAGGAAGTGGTGGAAAGTCAGTCATTTTAAGGTAGATGTTTTAATTGCAGCCGAGCACTTTTGAGATCTTAAAATCCTTCCCACTTAAAGACTCAAGTTGTCTTGTTTTTAATGCTCTCTCCCTCTCCCTCTCCCTCGCTCACTCTCACTCTCTCTCACACACACACACACACACACACACACACACACACTATCCTCCCTTTCACTGTTCTTCTCCTCACAGAAGGAGGAATAGTCCTGTCGTTCCAGGTCTTCCATCTTCCACGTCCTCCCACCTCTCTCTGCTCTCTCGCTCTGGTGCAAACAGTCTCCCGTCCTCCACCTCCTCACAGTACCTCACCACAGTGAGTGCCAATGCTTACTACGTCTCTAGGCGTTCACAGCGCCCATCATCTGAATATTTCCCATACACATTATTTGTCTCCTATTGTTTCACATTTTATTCATGTATGATTTTTTTCTCTCTTTTTCTGTTTGTGTCTGTCACATTATAATGCCTTGTGTGGCCAAATGGGATTTCTTAAAATCCCATATGTGGAGCACATTCTGTTTTGTGTGTGTGTGTGTGTGTGTGTGTGTGTGTGTGTGTGTGTGTGTGTGTGTGTGTGTGTGTGTGTGTGTGTGTGTGTGTGTGTGTGTGTGTGTGTGTGTGTGTGTGTGTGTGTGTGTGTGTGTGTGTGTGTGTAAATCGATGCATGGAGACTGTGTTGTATTTTGTTTGTGTATTACATGTTTGTGTTTGCATCGTAATATTTTGCATGGTAATGTGTTTGTCTGTGTGTGTGTGTGTGTGTGAATGTGTGTGTTTGTGGTGGGTAGCTACCCTTCCCGCCAGAGTATTTGTCTCCCCCTGCTGAGCGAATGAAGAAAGAGAGAAAAACAAAGACGCCCAAACACAAGAAAGACCCTGCAGGGAAGGTGAGAGAGAGAGCGAGCGAGAGAGGGGGGGCGGGGGTGGAATGAAGGTGATTTATCATACATAGCCCTGGGTCAGGGCTACATAACAGCATTCTTAAATGAATAGTAATATTTCATAAACCACTCGCCTGCAGTTGAAAAAGGTGCTTTATGAAATATACACCATCATTTACCAGCAATAATGTAGGACATGTTTTAATGCTTATTTTATGCTTATTTTTGCACCCCCCCCCACACACACACACACCACACACACACATCTTTCAGGTGGTTCCACCATTGGCCTCTAATTACCCATCAGCCCCTGGAGCAGCCCCAGCGGCAGGCACGCCATTCAGCTGGGTCCCTCGGCAGATGCTCAGCGGAGACACGGCGGAGGAAGAAGGAGACACTGATGGAGAGAGTGACAGAGGAGAGGAGGAGAGAGGGGAGGGAGAAGAGGCAGATCTAGTTATTGACATTCCCAATGAATGAAGGTGAGATGGTGTCCCTCAGAGTAGCTTTGAGCTTATGCTACACCCCTTCATGAGGTAATGTTATTGCAAACTGTATAGTGTCTCATCGTAGGGTGCCGTGCTAGCACTCTAGTATGTAGCACTAGAAATGTATTTAATTAAGATACAGTGCCTCCCATAAGTATTCACCCCCTTGGATGTTTTACCCTGTTATTGTTTTTATAAATCAATCGTGGTCAATATAAGTTGTCTTTTTTAGATGTCAAGGTGAAAACAGATTTCTACACAGTTATGTCAATTAAATAAAAATATGTAATACAAAATAAGTGATTCCATAAGTATTCAACCCTTTAAAGTGACTGACCTAATTCAACAGAGGTCCAGTCCATTGTGAAGAAGTAGGCTGGTTCTGTTATCCTTAATCCAAGGTTCGGTTGCAGAGAGTCAGGAAACTCGGGAAAGATGTATATCTTATAATACTTTATTCCAACGCATCACACAATCAACTCGCAAGTCGCGGTAAACGATAGAATTCTTTCAATGACATTACGGAGGGTTGTGGCCCTTATAGTACATAATTAACATGCAAACAATAAAGGTGTGTCCATAAATGAAAGTAGGAAGTTACCTTATTTGGTCTTACCCAATTAAGTCTAAGTTAATTAAATGTCTGTCTGGGGTCCTGGCAACCATTGATCTCCTGCTGTCTTTCCTTCCTGACCCTGGACAATAGCTATTTGATGTCTCAGGGTCCAAATGGTTGGGGAACAGGCCTAATGCCCGTCTGTGAGGCCTTAGATGCATATTGACAGAATGGACCTTGCTGTGATTGCATATGACTAAAAACCATGTATTTAAACTAAATCTAACAACCGGTAAATCTGGCTAGATCAGGCCGTCCTCACAAACTGAGTGACCGTGCAAGAAGGAGACTAGTGAGAGAGGCCACCAAGATACCTATGGCTACTCTGAAGGAGTTACAAGCTTCAGCAGCTGAGATGGGAGAGATTCTGCATACAAAAACTTTTTCCCGGATTCTTTACCAATCAAAGCTTTATGGAAGAAAGCCACTGTTGAAAAAAACTCATCAAATATCGACTAGAGTTCGCCAAAAGGCATGTGGGAGACTCCATGGTCAAGTGGAAGAAGGTTCTATGGTCTGATGAGACCAAAGTGGAGCTTTTTTTCAACAGTGGCTCTCTTCCATAAAGCTTTGCTTGTGTAAATTAATTTATAAAAGCAATAAAAGGGTAAAACATCCAAGGGGGTGAAATACTTATGTAGCTTTTTATTTTCCACATCTTTAGTGTGACGGATCGTGTCTTGAATATAGTTTTACCCAACAGCTCCCTTATCCCACCTGGGTGCATTTTTGTAACTGTCTAAACTTGATTGAGGACAGGGGAGTCATGGACACACCCGTATTTTGGGCAGAGTGTTTTTTTTTTTTTTGGTTTGTTAACCACTGCAGCAGAAAGTGGCTTCAGAACCATCTGCTATGCATGGGAGGCAGCAGTTCAAGCCAATGGCATTTTGCGAAGTATTCTAGGTGCCAGCTGCCTCTGCCTGGCTGGCCTGAGGGGGACTGCAGGCAGATGGAGAGTGACCTTCAGAGTGTGTGTGCTGGAATGGAGACTGGGCTGAAAACTGTATCTAATGGTTACCACCCACTGAAGCCTCATTAATTCATGCATACATTCATTCATTCCTGTGACTTTTTTCACTTTCAGGTGGAGACGAAGGAGTGGCTGAATGGAATTTTTGTCATTTTTGTGTGTGTGTGTTTTTTTGTATCCTGTTTCATTCTTTTTAGTTTTGCTCAGTTTTGAATGTTAGAAAATAAACACATTTTCTACATAATACACGTGCTTGTCTCTTGTTTTCATGTTGAAACTTTTCCAGCCTGTTTTCAGCACATCCCTCATTAGACCATCCACACGTTTCCCCTTGTCCTATAGCATTGTGTGCTTTCACAGAGTAAACGCCACAAAGGAAACTATCTAGAAACAGAGCTACAGAACGTGCTCAGTCACTGTTAAATACTCTAGCCCAATTACAATGCTCTAGTAACCTGCAGTGTACATAATGACTGTATAAGCCATGGAGACCATGTGAGGGTGTGTCAAATAATTGGGCTTGTCCATCATCCAGCCATGAGAAACAACTGCTGGTGCCCTGGTAGGGAATGCAGACTTACTGGTAATTGGCAGAGATATGTGTGTGTGGGGTGTGTGAGCTGGTCTTTTGTGTACTCAACAGCAGGGCAGGTCTGGAGTGTGTTCACAGAGGCTGTGACTGAGCAAGAGGGTGGGTGGAGGGAAGGTGGGGTTGTCAAAGAAGGAGGGGAAAAAAGAGAAGAGTAAATGTGCAAATACTAGAAGGAGAGAGAGAGAGAAAGAGAGAGAGAATAAATGTGGGTGGAGCACTGTGAGGGATCATTGAAGCAAATTAAAGAGGAGAGAGTTGAGGGAGCAGGCGAGAGAAAAAACAACTGATTTGCTGAGCTGAGCTTGTGCCCGACTGAGAGGAAAAATACACCCACCTCCCTCTGCAGCACCAGCAGCCCCCCCGCAGCAGCTTGCAGAGAGTGAAAGAGAGAGGGGGAGAGAGAGAGAGAGAGGGAGCCATGCCTGCTGCTGCTAGAGTCAGTGTTGCTGCGTCACTGCTGGCAGGGCTGTTGTTAGGCCTGTCAGCCCCAGCACGGAGCCAGGCGGAGACGGATCCAGAGTTCTCCCTCTGCAGGCGCAGCTTCTATCAGGAGACGCCCCCCCAGGGACTTGAAGGCGCAGGGCTGATCCACAGCTGCCACAGCCTGCCTGGGGCTCGCCACTTTGCCTCCCTCTACAACTCCACCTGTGGGGCCAGCATCTACTCTGCATTCTGCCTGAGTCAGGAGAGCAACTGGGGAGAGCAGGAGAGCGAAAGACAGGTAAGATTAGCAGTTTGTTATGCTAGTTCTACATGTTGTGTCCCATCTGTTGGTTTATTTATAAGAACTCAGTGTACTGAGGCATGACCGTAAGATTGGTTTACCAAATCATCCTACATTTCATCCAGAATGGTAATTACATAATGGCACTGAAATGATGAGTAATAATAATAATAATGAATATAATAATAATAATAATAAGAGAGACTACAGAGCAACATGTTTATAGGGTAGTTTCCACTGAAGTATATCTAAGTACCATAGCATGATTTAACTTGCTGTGTTTGAAGTCAGCAGTAATAGGTGGTCCAGAGATGTCAGCCTGTATGGGCCACTTTGTACTGTAAAGCCACAACAAATATTTGTATCTGAACAAACATCTATAATACTGCCCTCTTGAGGGTATTTATTGTGCTGTCAGAGTGCAGTGTATCACACATGTTGACAGCAAGGCCGCTTCAAAGTTCAGCTGTGTTTGGAATATCACTCATGTTGGAACAAATGTGTGGTTTATTTGATCTCTTCGTTTGTCAAGAGGCTGGTGTTGGTGTTGGTGAGACACACCCCGGTGACCAGCGTCTGTCTGTCTGCGCCTGCCCGGGACCAGCTTGTATATCGCTGCAGCTCTCATGTTACATAATTCAGTGTGATGGCAGCACTGACACACTCACCCCCTCCCCCTTTCTTTCCTTTCAGACTGAAGATGATGGGGAAGGCTCCCGTGTGGAGAGCCCACCTGACTCTGAGGTGCTCATCCCCGCTCTCCTGGGTGGGGGTGGGGGCCGGAGCGAGGGCCATACTGCAGCTAATCCTGCCCCCCCTGCATGGGACGTGCTGATCTCCAGGCTGGTGAGAGAGGCTGCAGTGCTGCGGTGCTCCGACACTGGCACCACCGAGGGAGCCAGTCTGTTTGTGCTGACTGGAGCTGCTGGCCTGAGCGAGGGGGAGGATGGAGGCGGCTGCCAGGTGGACATGCTGTGGTCAGCGGTGTGCTGCGCCTCCCCAGAGGAGGGAGGAGGAAGGGGGGAGGAGAGCCGAGGCTTCAGTGTGGGGGTGGTGAAGGGGAGAGGAGAGGAGGAGAGGGTGGTAAGTGTGCAGGAGCTGGGGGAGGTCACTGGGGTGGCTGCGGTCTTCACTGGGTTCTGCGGAGAGACCGAGGGTGCCGAAGATGTGATGGCGCTCTTCACAGAAAAACTGGAGGCCTTGAGAAGGGACATGCAGACAATAGACACAGAATCAGAGGTGGGGGCGTCAGAAAACACAGAGGGAGAACAGGCAGGGGGAGGAAGTGATGATATGCCAGAGGTCACTGAGGAGGAAGTGATGTCAGCGATGCAAAGCGAGGCCCAAATCAATTCCGTCCCCTTAGATGACAGTGATGAGCCTCAGGATGCTCTGGAGATGGAAAACGAAACCCACAGCTCAGGGTCTTTCGTCGGCGGGGCGCTGATGTACGTCCTCTCCTCCTCCGTGTCACTCCTCTCCGCCCCTCTCCGTCCAGTCCTTTCCACCCTCACAAGTCTCCCCGGCCAGGTGACGTACATCTTAGGGGAGGACATAGCTGCGTTGTCCGCCGTACCCAGCTGCACCTTCTCGCTCTTTCAGAACATGGTGTGCGACCTGTGGTCTGGTATGTGGTCCGCCACAAGCCTGGTTACTGAAGTGGGCGAGCTGTGCTTCTCCGGGATCTACTCCTGCTCTTCCCCACTGGTGGGGAGCCTTTTCGGCGCTTGCCAGGATGGGGTGACCGGAGTGGGTCAACTGGCCATGGACAGTGTGGGCATCTTTGGAGGCATCTTGGACAACGTTTGGTCCGTGTTCAAATTCTTTGTGGGAACAGTGTGGGAGCACAGTGAGGGATACGTGGGCACGCTTCTGTCAGAGCTGGGTCACCAGGTGAAGACAGTGGGCCTCGGGCTGGGGATGCTGGTCTGGAGAGGGGGCAGAGGACTGGGGAATGTGGTGGGTGCGGTGGGCGGTCTGGCAGGAGGCACAGTGGGCTCAGTAGTAGAAAATGTGAAAAATGCCTTTGGAGGAGAGTGAGTGTGAGTGTGAGTGTGAGTGTGAGTGTGAGTGTGAGTGTGAGTGTGAGTGTGAGTGTGAGTGTGAGTGTGTGTTTGTGTGTGAGAAAGTGTGTGTGTGAGAAAGTGCCATTTTAGAGGAAGAACAAGCCATGGCCTTGAGGGAGGTTCCAATTGAGTGTTATTGCTCTGTGCATGGAAATAACAGCTTAATTGACAGAAAACAAACGATGAAGGCAACATGGTGTGTGGTGATCCCTCTAAGCTGCGGTATGCGATTCTGGCACACCTTGCTAACTCCTACCTGACGTGCTACCAGTGCAGGAGTCCATACCCTCCTTTCAGTGTGCTATACACATGCGAAATATTCACCACCAGACAGAAAATAATACCAGTCGTTTTGGAAGTTTCTTGATTGATTCATATATTGACACAGAGTTGAAAGATTGGTTTCTGATTACTGGCACCACTTGTGTTCCTGAGACTGGGTTTTTTTCTGATAATCTGTGTTGCTAATGGCCGTCAGAGTGTCAAGCTGGCGTAAGTATTATAACAACGCATCACTTACAGTAGTTTTATGAGCTGTTTTAGGGGGAGGTTTCATAACTAGCTCTTCGTGTGTTAGGTTGAGAGGGGGCTTGAGTTGCATGGGGTGTTGGGTCAAAACGAATGTCATCTTCAGGGTATACAGTTCAGTCGTTGCACTATATTTCATGTTGCTTGCTTTATTTAATTGGTGAAAATGGTTACATTGTTTTATTTATCCTCTTCATGCAAAAAGTGAAAGGGGAATCGTGTGTTTTCCTTATGCTTCCTTGAGGGAAATGTGGTTTGGGGGAAGTTGTGTTGTTCAGCTACGTCTATGTATGACTGTATTCCATGTCTGTCTCAATAAAAACCAGTTAACACCAGTTCACTGTGCATGAACCAGAATAAACACTCCTGTAATTGTCACATCCTCACAGTTACTCATACTTGCAACATGCTCAACTGGGTTTGGGGGGAAAAAATGATACGTCATGACAACCAAGCATTAAGTGTAAATGTTTATTAAAATATACAAAAAGGACATATATGCATATGTATAATCGATGATAAATATGCATATGCAGTACAATTATAAAGTAATTGTATATATTCATATATATTTTCTGACACATATATAAGAAGTTATTTTGCATTAAAACTGGCAGTGGTGATTTTCATGTCCTCCCCGGGAGAGGGAGCCCCTCTCTCAGCAGCAGGGACCCTGGGGGGAGAAGCAGCCTTTTGAGAGAGAAGCTAACGAGCAGCACCGTTCACCTGAGACCCACACTTTGGAACCATGGCAACGCTTTCAATGAAGCCAGCACACTTTCAGCACAGACCCTCTAATGCCTGACCATGAGCTCATCACATTTTGAACTATTGTCCCAATGTGTGGAATTGAGGGTTTACACAATCAGATTCACATCAGCCTTTTTCTTTTGTTGTAACCACATATTAGCTTTTGTTATGATTCAGTGTATAAATGTGTATACAATGCAGTAAGGGTTGGCCTCATTGAAAGTGTTACTTAAAAGCTTTGAGGTCAATCGTACAACCTCAAAGAGGACAAACAAATCTACCGACAACATCAAAGGAACATGGCGTGCAAGTCCATTGATCCATCTTCGTAACACAGCTGGAAATCTCTGCTAGCCTAGGCCAATAGAAAGTCCTAATTAAAGTGTTTATTATGGACTATTAGCACTCCTGTCAGTCTGGTATCCACAGTTTGTTATGGCTGAAGCCAAGTCATGCCATCTCAGCGAGTGTGAGCAAAGCAGACTTGGTGACCAGAGGACTATGTCGTCCCCTGGGCTGATTTGTCTTTCAGCAAGGCATGTCCTCATGTCCTCAGCTGCTTTCTGGTGGTTCTTTATGTTTGTGAGAACGTGTGTGTGAGTGTGTGAGTATGAGTGTGAGCCACATGCGGTCATGTCTGGTGGTAGTGGTGATAGTGGTGATGGTGGTGGTGTTCGTGGTGGTGGTGGTGCTCGTGGCGTTGGACCACCGGCACCACAAACCCAGGGCTGCCGGGCAGGATGGGGGGCTGCTGCTCGCGCTCCAGGCCTGGGGCTGTGGGGGGAGGCTGCTGCTGCTGCTGCTGCTGGGGGCCTTTGGCCGGGGAGAGGCCATCTCGGGTCTTGGCCCGCAGCCGCTTGCTGTGGCTGTGCTGGAGCGGGTGCTGGTGGTGGAGAACGGTTTGGGGTTGGCTCTGCTGGGCGAGGTGGTACACGTCCTGTCCGCCGTGAGAACCCGCTGAGGCACTATGGTGCAGGGGCGCGTGGTAGCCGTGGCACCTGCCTGACTTGCCACCTCCTCCGTTGCCTCCGTTCGGGTGTCCTCCCGCCAGCGCTCCTTTGCCGGCTCCTCTGGGGGACTTGAGGAACTGGGGCCCCCTGCTGCTGCGGGGCTCCACAGGGGTGTAGTACTCCCCGATGACCTGCGAGCGGCGTTGGTGAGCGGCGTGGACCTCGGGCTCATGGGAGCGAGAGCGGCTCTGGGGGTGGGGGCCTCGCGGCGTGGGCTCCTCCGGGGGGGCTGGGGTGGAGAAACGTGGATGGGTGAGATTCCCCTCGCCAGGTTAGAGAGAGACATGCACGCCCCCTACATTAAACTAGGAAGTCATACATGAGGCCCAAGGATTGTGTTTCAATTCAATTTCAGCTTTCTACAAATCATCTGAAACGTTTTGTACTGCCTTCTTACCTTATATACATAAGTGCAATTACTAGTTTTGTATTCCACAGAAGTTTGAATTTCTGCAATTCCAATCCTTTTAGTGGCAGTGCAAGATGTAGGGGACACAGCAAGTTTCCCTTCTACCAAATGTGAATGCAGCAGCTGCTACTGTTTATGTGTGAACAGCTCCCTCTAGTGTTCAATGTGACACCTCTCTATCATTCTCCCTGTGTACTTCATGCAGCTCCGGCCTACCTTCAAACCTAGAGGTGTAGTTCTCAATCCCAGCCAGGTCCAGGTAGTGATTTCTTCTCTCAGTGTTCTCATCCACACAATAGTGATGACCCTCTGGGGCAGCGTCGCTGCTCTGGCCTCTGAAACATCACACACACACACACACACACACACACACACACACACACACACACTAATCAGATATCTGACACTACATGAGAAACATCACACACACACACACACACACTAATCAGATATCTGACACTACATGAGAGACTATACTGTTACAAGAAGTTACAATCACCTGTTTTAACCTCTCATCACAGTTACATTGATTGAATAGCGCCTGAGGGAATGTTAGATAATGTAATGTTATTATTAATTATATCAATTATGAACTGCAACAGTAGTAGAGGCGTCAGCCGGGATGGAGGTGAGTGTGGAAGGTTAAGTGTCATGGCAGCAGAGCTGGGGTGTGTTCACCTGACTTGAGAGCAGTGTTTGCGGTTCTCCTCTGCGTGACATCGCCCCGCCTCTCGCTCTGACAGGAAAATAAAGACGATTATGGCACAGGAAGATGAAGATTTAGAGCAGCACAGAGCTCGGCAAATATTCAATATTGAAGCCCAGGCGACAGACACCAGCACCCATGGGTTTTAGCCTCCTTGCTAGCAAACCCACCTCCCAGGCCCAAGGTTGGGAGTTCTAGTCTGGTGCAGGACTGTGCTTGTTTACAAAACACAATACATACTATACTGCAAGTCTATGACACCAGCATGTCAGAGGAGTCTCTACATGTGTTCATTTTTCACTGCTACCCTAACAAAAATAAATGTGAAGATTTCAATCCCATCTGTAATTCATTAAAGCACACAATGTGCAAGGTAACTGCTAACTGGAAAAGGTCATAAAGCCTCCAGCATAGCTGTTATATAATTATAATAATTAAGGCTGAAGCGCAATAATCAGGTGACCAAAGCTACAGCCCTATTTAATTTGTTAGAAACTTACTGAGGAATAACAATTACAATGGGGTATAATTGTGTGATATACCATAAGACAGCTTATTACAATGCAGACTAATGCAAAAACTAAAGAAGAAGATGAAATCATAAAGTCATCAACCTATGTGCCGGTATTATTGTTCTGGCCAGTGGCTCTCACCTGGTCCTGAGCTGATGGTTTCTCTCCGCCGTGTCTTGGGCTCCGGGGCGACCGTTAGCTTCACTCGGAGTGTCTTACTCTTACTGTGTCCTGAGTGGTTGACCGAGGCGTCCACCACATCATAGATGGTGTGCATCAGGCTGGACATGTCCTGCAGATACAGACAGACCGGGAAGACACTCAGTGCTGCTGCTGCATACTGCATCTGGCGTGCTGCACATGGCATACAAACAGCGATATGTGCATGTACTCTGTGCTACCAACAGAGAGGTCATAGCGCTACTGTATGCGTGTGCACTCGTTATGCAACACAGGGTTTCTGCCAAGGCTCATAAAATGGTATGAGTAACACCCTTCTAAGTTCCTCCCTCTGTACCTCCTTGGTGACTTTCCCGCTGTTGTCAAAGTCGTAAAGGGTGAAGACCCACTCCTGACGATTATCATCCTCCACTGACACATCACACTCCAGGTCCTGTTGGCATGACAACAAGGAACAGTTACTCAGCAATCCAGCTCAGGCACCCAAGACGGCCACCAGGGGTCAGTGCATCAAACCATTTCACGCTGCTTCAAACAGCTCCGGGTTTTCAAACCCCTCATTCTCAACCGCTGAAGCCAGTTTCAGCGCAGCTCTTAAACCTCTGCATTAGCTGCCA